>NC_045430.1:203023570-203326601 GCF_902635505.1 Sarcophilus harrisii | reverse complement strand
ATGTAAATATTTCCATATTAGTCACAATTGTGAAAGAAGAAAGAGATCAGAAGGGAAAAAAATACACACAAAAAAAGAATAACGTGAAAAAAGTATGCTACAATCTGCATTCAGAGATTCTGGGTATGGATTATATTTTCCTTCATGAGTCTTTTGTATTTCTCTTAAATGATTGTTTGGATGAGAAAGCTGAGTTACTCAGAGTTGATTATCACACAGTGTTGCTCATACTCTGTACAATGGTTTGCTTGTTCTGCTCATTTCACTTTGCATCAGTTCATTTCACTTTTTACAGTGTTTTTTTAAAATGTTCTTGCTCATCATTTCTTTTTTGTTTGTTTTGTCTTGTTTCTGAGTCAACTGGGGTTAAGTGACTTGCCCAGAGTCACACAGCTAGGAAGTGTTAAATGTCTGAGACCAGATTTGAACTCAGGTCTTTCTGACTTCAGGGTAGGTGCTCTATCCACTGCACCACCTAACTGCCCCGTGCTCTCATTTCTTACTGTGCAATAGCATTCTATTACATTATATGGCACAATTTGCTGAGCCTTTCCCCAATTGATGGACATCTCCTCAGTTTCCAGCATTTTGCCATCACAAAAAAGGGTTCCTATAAACATTTTTGAACACATGGGATCTCCTCTTTCTTTATGATATCTTTGAAATACAGATAGTTCAAAGGCATAAGAGTTTCACTGCTCTCTGGGTATAGTTTCAAATAATTCTCCAGAATGGTTAGATCAGTTCACAAATCAACCAAGAGTGCATTAGGGTCCCAATTTTCCCACATCCTTTCCAGCATTTATTATTTTCCATTTTTTGTCATATTAGTCAATCTAATAGGTGTAAAATGGGACTTCAGAGTTGTTTTTCTTTGCATTTCTCTAATAAAATGTGATTTCAAACACTTCTCAAAACTAGAGATAGGTTTTTTTATCTGAAAACTGCCTATTTTTGTACTTTGACTATGTTTAATTGTCAAAAATTGTTTAATTATTAATATAATGGATTATATTTTTATAGATTTGACACAGTGGAGGTAGAAGCAAGATGACAGAGTAAAGGTAAAAACTTACCCAACCTCTCCCCCAAACTGCTCCAAATTCCTTTACATAATAATTCTAAACAAATTTTAGATCATCAGAACACCAAAAAGAGAGAGTAAAACATTTTCTTAGATAATTTAGATCCCCAGAAAAGATCTGTGATATCAGGATGGGAGTCCAGCATGTAATCTCAATGTAGGCTGCACCGGAGTAGCCCTGGTCCTAGTCCCAGCCCTAGTGCCAGCAAAGCAAGACTCTGTTGCTTTAGCACATAAAATCATACAATTACAGTGGGGCAAGGTCATCCCTAATAGATGGAGGACAGAAAAGAGTGCTTGTGGTCAGGTTCCTTAAAAGATCTCCAAAAAACAGCTGCACAAAATTCCTGAAGCTTAAGAAAGTGTACTCTTCACCCTGGAAATAAAGCCCTACTTTAACAAAGAATTAAAACGCAAATAATAGGCCATGAAAATGAGAAGACAACAAAAAAGTTTCTTATCATAGAAAGTTACTATGGTGACAAAGAAAATCAAAACAAACTCTCAGAAGAAAATGATGAAGTCAAAGCTCCTATATCCAAAACCTCCAAGAAAAATAAAGAATTGGTCTCAAATTATAGAAAAACTCAAAAGGAATTTTGGAAATCAAGTAAGATAATTAGAGGAAAAATTGGAAAAAGAATTAAGACTGGTGCAAAAAGCTCATGAGGAAAAGAATGCCTTAAAAAGCAAAATTGGGCAAAAGGGAAAAGTGATACAAAAGCTCACTGAGTAAAATAATTCCTTAAAAATTACATATGATATTGGATTATTTACGATCTAGAAAAGGATGTTGGGGGGGGGGCAAGGATGGAGAAAGGTTTTTCAAGGGTGCATGTTGAAAACTAAATATGCATATATTTTGAAAATAAAAACTTTTAAAAAATTATATATGAGCAATTGGACATTAAAAACTTTATGAGAAATCAAGATACAATACATAAAAACCAAAAAATGAAAAAATAGGAAAATGTGAAATATCTCATTATAAAATAACTGACTTGGAAAATTGATTGAGGAAAGATATTTTAAAATTATTGGTCTATCTGAAAGTCATGATAAAAAATCTAGACATCATCTTTCAAAAAATTATCAAGGAAAACTGTCCTAATATTTTAAAATCAGAAGGTAAAATAGAAATTGAAAGAATCCACTGATCACCTCCTGAAAAAGATCCCAAGATGAAAAACTCCCAAGAATATTATAGCCACATTCTGGAACTCCCAGATCAAGGAGAAAATACTGCAAGCCCATATAAAAAAAAAAGAATTCAAATCCAGAATGAGGATAACACAAGATTTATCAGCTTCTACATTAAATGACTGGAAGGTTTGGAATATGATATTCAAGGAGAGCAATGGAAGTAGCCACAACCAAGAATCATCTATCCAACAAAACCAAGTATAATCCTTCAGGGGGAAAGGTGAACATTCAATGAAATAGAGGATTATTCAAGCATTTGTCATGCAAATACCAGAGCTGATACCAGACCTGAAACTATGTTATAAAGCAGCAGCCATCAAAACCATTTTGTACTGCCTAAGAAAAAGAGCAGTTGATCAGTGGAATAAGTTAGGACCACAAGACACAATAGTTTACTATAATAATCTTGTATTTGATAAACCCCAAAACCTCAGCTTCTGGGATAAGTGCTCAGTCTTTGACAAAAATTGCTGGGGAAATTGGAAAATAGTATGGCAGAAACTAGGCATTTACCAACCACCAAATACCCTATACTAAGATAAGGTTGAAATGGGTTCATGATTTAGACATAAAGAGTGATACTATAAGCAATTTAGAAGAACAAAGAATAATCTACCTCTCAGATCTATGGAAAAGGAAGAAATCTGGGCCAAAGAAGTACTAGAGTATATTATGCAATGCAAAATAGATAATTTCGATTATAATAAATTAAAAAGTTTCTATACAAAAGCAGACAAGATTACAAGGGAATCAAAACTGGGGAAAATTTTATATCCAAGGATTCTGATAAAGGCAACATTTCTAAAATATATAGAAAATTGATTCAAATTTATAAGAATACAAGCCATTTTCCAATTGATAAATGGCCAAAGGTTATCAACAGACAATTTATAGATGAAGAAATTAAAATCATTTCTAGTCATATGAAAAAATTCTCTGAATCATTATTGATCAGAGAAATGCAAATTAAGGCATCTCTGAGGTACCACTACATACCTCTCAGATTGGCTAAACTGGCAGGAAAAGATAATGCAAAATGTTGGAAGGGATGTGGGAAAAGTGGGACACTGATTGTGAACTGATCCAATCATGATGGAGAACAATTTGGGACTATGGCCAAAGGGCTATGAAACTGTGCACACCTTTTAATCCAGCAGTGCCTGTACTGGACCTGTTTCTCAAAGAGATTATTAAAAATGGAAAAAGAACCTATGTGTACAAAAAATGTTTGTAGCAGTTCTTTTTTGTAGTAGCAAGAAACTGGAAACTGAGTGGATGCCCATCAGTTGGGGAATGGCTAAATAAGTTATGGTATATGAATGTTATGGAATATTATTGTTTTATAAGAAAAAATCAGCAGGAGGATTTCAGAAAGTCCTGGAGAGGCTTATATGAAGTGATGCTGAGTGCAGTGAGTAGAACCGAGAGAACCCTATACACAGCAACAAGAACATTATGAGATAATCAATTCTAATAGACACGTCTCTTTTCAACTATGAGATAATGTGGGCTTAAGATAGACTTGTAATGAGATAGAGACTGTGGGGACTGAACATAGATCACAACATAATATTTTCACCTTTTTGCTGTTGTTTGCTTGTTTTTTGTTTTCTTTCTAATTTTTTATCTGACTTTTCTTGTGCAGCATGGTAAGTGTGGAAATATGTAAAGAAGAACTGAACATATTTAACATATATTGGATTGTGTGCTTTCCAAAGGAAGAGAGAATGGAGGGAGAAAAATTTGGAACACAAGGTTTTGCAAGGGTGAATTTTGAAAATTATTTTTGCATATATTTTAAAGATAAAAGCTATTTTAAAAAAAGAAAAAAGGAAAAAAAAAGACCAGAGCTGAATGGAAATTTTGATATTCAAAGATAGGACTCAGGAGAAGCATAAGGAAGTAATCAAGAAAGTGATATCATAAGGAACTTAATAGGATTTATTTGTTTATATTCCTACATGGGAGGATGATACTTATAACTCATTAGAACTTTATATATATTTCTTCAAATGCCCATAATATTGAGAAACAGAGGGCACAGGTATAAGTTAAATATGAAGGGATAATATCTTTTTTAAATGATGAAATTAAGGAGTGAGAGAGGAATGTATTGGGAGAAAGGAAAAGGGAAGTGAAATTATGTAATTATCTGCCATAGAAATGAGGCAAAAAAAAGGTTTTACAGTTGATAATTTCTTGAAAGATGCTGCCCAGGTACTCTTTTTTATTATGGCTTTAAGAAAATCCAAAGATTCTGACATTGTCTCTCCTGGTTTTGTTTTCCAGGTTAGTTGTTTTACCAAGGAAGCATTTTACATTTTCTTATTTTTTTACATTCTTTTGCACTTGTTTTATTGATTCCCGATGTTTCATAGTCATTAGCTTCCATTTGTACAATCCAAATTTTTAAGGAGTTGCTTTTCTCTGTTAGCTTCTGTATTTCTTTTTCCAATTTGGCCATTTGTACTTTTAAAAGAATAGTTTTCTTCAGTTGATTTTTCTATCACCTTTTCCATTTGGCCAATTCTACTTTTTAAGCTGTTGTTTTCTTTTCCCAAATTGTTGATTCTCTTTTTCTAATTCTCTTGCATCGCTCTTATTTCTTTTCCCAATTTTTTCTCTTTCTCTTTTATGCTTTTTAAGTTCTTTTTTGAGCTCTTCCATAATTTCTTACTGGGCTTGAGACCATTTCTCATTTTCTTTGGGGTTTTTCCCATAGATGTTTTGATATCATTGTCCTCTTCTGAGTTTGTGTCTTGATCTTCTCTGTCATCATAACAACTTTCTGTCATCAGTTTATTTTTGTTGTGGTGATTGTTTTTGCTCCTTTTTTTTTTAACCTTTTCCCTTTATTTTAATTTGAGCTCTGCTCTCAAGATGACAAGGGCATTTTCTTAGATTTCTTGTACCAGAGGCTGTAGGCTATGGGTTTTTTTTTTACCAGACTTTGCACTGATATTGCCCCAAGGGGCATACTCATATCTGACACAAGGGGAGAGGTGAGAGATGTGGCAGGTACTGCTGGAAGCTATAGGGGTCTTGCATCTTAACTAGTGTCGAGCCAAGGTCTTCATTCTGGTGTCTGGCATGTGCTGGTGATTGTGGGGTGTTTCTTTTTCTCCTGGATTACACTGGAGCACTGGTTGCTGGCAGCTGTTTGTTTGCCAGGGTTATATTGAAACACATGTAGAGACTGCCCTGGAAGATACCTATTCACTTAGGCACCTATAGGTTTGGCATCTATTTGTTTGCCCATGACTATATTGAAGCATGGGGAAGTTTGACCCCTGGAGGTTGCCTGTTTGCCTAGGTCTATGTAAAAACATGTGGTAATTCTTGGAGGGAAGTCTGCATGTTCACCTGGCTATGGTAAAGCATGCAGGGGGTCCTTATTAGAGTTTGCCTTCTTTAGCATACTGGGGTTTAGGATTTACAGTTGGTTGGCTGAGATGGGACTTGCTGTTAGTTTACTGGGATGCTTCCTGTCCTGGATTGTACTCTTCGTTTGTCTGAGTGACACAGATCTTTCCTGCCCAATCTTCTAAGTTCCTTGGGTTACAAGACTGTTTCACCCTATTTGCTGTTTCTGCTGTCCCAGGATTTGTTTTGGGGTGCTACTTTATGGTGGTTTGAAGGTAAAAATGGAAGTTATAGCAATTTAATGCTTACTCTGCCATCTTGGCTCTCAGAAGTTTTGCCATTTTCATAGCTTTTCTAGATGTGATATTCCTCAGGTCTCAGTTTCAAGTGTATGTGTTTGCACACTCATATGAATACAAATATACACATATGCATATGCATATATGTGTGTGTGTATACACGTATATATATGTATACATACAGAAACACACACACACACACACACATATATATATAATCAGTCTGCTAAGTGCTTTATAGATATCATTTCATGTGATCCTCACAGCATTTCTGAAAGTAGATGACATTATTATTTCCATTTTACAGTTGAGGAAACTAAGGTAGATAGAAGTTAAGTGATTTGCCTAGTAATTTGAGACTTAATTTTAACTCAGGTATTTCTGACTCAAGAACCAGATTTCTATCCACTGAACCATTTAGCTCACTGAACAAACTTTTGTTAAGAGCTTTTGGTGTTGAATTGCTGTTCAGTCCAAATCTTCATGATCCTATTCTTTTTTTTAAAAAGTTTTTTATTGACAAAACATATGCATGGGTAATTTTTCAACATTGACCCTTGCAAAAACTTTTGTTCCAACTTTTCCCCTTCTTCTCTCCAACCCCTCCCCTAGATGGCAGGCAGTCCCATACATGTTAAACATGTTAAAGTATATGTTAAATACAATATGTGTATGCATATTTGTAAAGGGCTGAAACTCTTGAGTTCATGCACCGAGGTCAGACAACCGAGCATTTAAGGCTAACTACCTATTGGACAATACTCTATTAGCATATGCTTAGAAAATGGCCCACCTCACTATTCTGTGCTGGCTTGATCTGTTGGTGTATACAGAGAATTGTAGGAGGGATTAGAGGGTGGAGTAAGACAAGCCAGAGTAACCTCTGGCCAGGAGATAGAGAGCAGAGATGTGGAGATTCTTGTGTCCATTCCTCTCACTTTGACAAAAAATAAAGACCAATAACTTTTGCTTATCCTGACTCCGGCCGATTCCAAAATATCCAGGGTGCTAACTCGGTCCTTCACAATATTTATACAGTTATCTTGCTGCACAAGAAAAATCGGATTTAGAAAGAAGGCAAAAATAACTTGGGAAGAAAAACAAAAGTGCAAGCAAATAACAGAAAGAGTGCACTCTATTTACTATGCCACCTAGCTCTCCCATATATATACATATATACATACATATATATATATATATGTATACATATGTATACACATATATATATATGTATGTATGTATGTATGTATGTATATAAAATGAGGATTTTATTTCAGGGATAATTGCCTGTTACTGGATATGATCAAACCAAGTCTATATAATCACAATGTATGACACACAAGAAAAGGTTAAATAAGATTATCCTCAAGATCCTCTGTAGCTTCCAAGATTTGATTTCAATACCTCTCCTCAAATGAAATCTTTTCTCCCTTTTCCTTCTTAAGAGGAACCAACACTTACTAAAACTAGATGGTCTGTACATATTATACTCTGTCTTCAGATAGTCATTCTCATTTTATGAAAAAAATAACACTCAGCAAGAGAAAGGCACATTTCTTTTTCCCCCCTGAGGCAATTGGGGTTAAGTGACTTACCCAGGGTCACACAGCTAGGAAGTATTAAGTATCTGAAGCTATATTTGAACTCAGGTCCTCCTGACTTCAGGGCTGGTGCTCTGTCCACTGCACCACCTAGCTGCCCCTGAAAAGTACATTTCTATGGAAGGGAGAGGCATAGAGAATTGAAATCTGTCTGTGTTTAGCAAAAAGCAAAGACTTATAAGTAAAGGCTTCTTGTTGAGGGAGGGGGAAGAAAACAAGGAGGGGAAAAGAACCAAAGAATCTGATGGGGTGATAGAGTTAGAAATAAGAGAAATAATGAAAAAAGTACAACAAAGGATCTACAAAGAAACAGAGGGCAAGAGGAAGAGAGAAGAAAATCCAGGAGGAGCAAGACAAAGGCATTTGCAGAAAGGATTGCTAATTAGGAAACAGAACATTTTAATTAAAACAGGGCAAGTAGAAAACTGGGAGAAAGAAATAAAAATAAAATATAAGAGATGAAGAATGAAAACCTTGGAGAATATAATTGGAAAATAATGGAGTGAGAGATGGAGTGGAGGCAGGGGCAAGAGCAAAGGGAAAAGTTGAATGGATTTATAAAAAGGACAATGGTCTTTGTGAAATGTAAAGAAAAAAAGCAATAAATAAAGAAAAGGAAAGTCATGCTGAATAAAACAAAATACATAATGAAATAATTATTAACATGAATGGAGTTGAGTTTTGAACAGTAAAGAGAATTGTTTTCATTGCTCAGTAGGAGCCCTCTGTCAAAGTGCTGTCTGGAGTGGGAGCTAAGAAAAGGCAATGTTTGATAATTGAGGAGCATCCACTGGTTAATCATCCATAGCACTGGAGCCATTCTTAAAACTTCTGCAAGCATTAGTCTGCCTTCTCTCTCTCTTTTCTGCCCTCCTGCCAGGAAGACTGAGTCTTAAACCCCACCCCCATTCCTCTCTTTCCCACTTCCTATCCCTGTAGGCTCCCTCACAAGAAACTAAAATCAGAATCCAGTCTCAGGGAGGTTTTCAAATAAATATATAAACACAAAACTGCCCAAATAGAATTATGGAAGAAGCTTGTGAATGTCTGGCCAACAGGTGGGTCAGTACAATTTTCTGAGCATTCCTTTAGAATCATTAAATGGGAGAGAATGGAGGGAAGTTGCTTCTGCTCAAACACAGCATATATTGTAACCCTGCTTCTTTTGATCTGTTTTCCCAATCCATTTTCGGATTCAGCTGTTGACCTCACCTTTCCGGAAAGGAGCCACTTACTGTGACCTTCCACATCTCCCTTCCAACTTTTCCCTATTTCTTCATTGTTCACAATTTTCTACAGGCACGAGAACAAGATATAACATGCCAGTTGTACCCTTAATCTCATTTTCTTTCTTTTCCATAAACTTGAATCATTAATTCTTCCCATTTCTCATTCACCTTCAACTTTCCCTCTTATTTCCTTCCTTTCAGGCTACAAAAATGTCCTTTCTGCTAAAAATATTTCCTTACTCAACCCTCAAGTCCTTTCTATTCTTTCACTTATCACTCACTCTTGGAAAAATACTTAATGCCTTCACTTTCTCATGATTAATTCAGTCTTCTGCCCACTTGGACCCCATTACTCTGCTGAAATATGCCTCTTTATGGCCACAATGTCCTGCTTATTGAAAAATTCAATGACTTTTTTTTCCCTCTCCCATCTTTCTTGTCTTTCTCTAGAACATGTATTTTCCTAGTAAAATGTAAGCTGCTTGCGAACAGGGACTGGCTCACTTTTGCACTTAGGCTCTTGCACATAGCAATATCTAGTACACAATATACCCTTAACAAATGTTTGTTGATTAATTAATTTCATTTGATGCATTGTTCCCTTTTTTCCTTGAGTTTAGTGGAATTGTTCTCTCCTGCTTTTCCTCTTTTTTATTTCTTTGATCACTTTTTTATTTCTTATCTTAGCTTCTCATTCATCTACAGTGTCCAGATAAGGAGTTCCCCAAATTTCTGGCCTACTCCTCTCCCATACTCAGTTTAACAATATCTTCACCTATTATCTATTGCTTTAATTATCCCTTCTTTGTGAATGGCTGCCAACTCTTTTTTTGTTGATTTTGAAATTTAAGAATGAGTTATTACTGCAGATTAAATTTAAGAGTATAAATTATCTTTTTTTGTTCCAGAGAGTCTGGTTGTTAAACATTTAGTAGCATCTCTCTATATTTAGTCGATTGTTTGAGCTCAACAGGAATAAAGTAGAAGACTGGGGGAATGGAGTCCTTATCAGACTAGATGCTTGGTGATAGGCATCGAGTTATAAGTGCTAGTTATTATCGTTATTATTAATCTAATAACGATAATAACTGGCATTTATAATATATTTTGTTGTGCTAGTGTTTTACATCCATTATCTAATTTGAGTCTCACAACACTCCTGGTCATAATAATACCTATAGTATCTGTCTTACTGTATTATTTTGAGATTCAAAGATATATCTAACATATATAAATCTCTTTGCAAATTCTACAACTATATAAACTGTAAGCTCCACAAAGATTTTGGTTTTATCTTTGTCTTCCCAATATCTAGCATGGCGTCTGATACATATTAAGCATTTAATAAATTTATGTTAAGTTGATCTACATTGAACTGAACTGAATTGAAATGTCAGCTATTATTATCTCCCCAGATTCATGTAACAACAAAGTCAGTAATCTTTATCCTTTCAGCACTGATTTGACTTTTGGAAATAATCAAGATGTCTAAGGCCATGATTGATGTGTGAATGTGGAAAGCAAAGGGGCTGGACTAGATCATGGATTCTAAACCTGGGATCCATGAATTTGGTTACATTTTAATATATAATAATATTATGCATCTATGCATATTTAATGCACTTCAATATAATTGACTTACTTGGCAATTCTATTTTATTTATTTGTTTAAAAATACTATTCTGAGGAAGGATCCATAGGCTTCACCACCAAAGGAGTGCAGGAAAACACAAAAAAAGTTAAAAACACCTGCTCTAGATAATCTTATCCTCTTAACTATATTTGAACACTCTACTCACTAAAATTCTAGTCACCTAGTCACCTCCCAAGTCAATATTTTTTCCTCCTCAAATAATTAGTAATCATCTGTATGTTGTCCTTTTTCACCCTCTGAAATATAAGATCCTTGAGGGCAAGAACTATTTTTAATTTGAGATTGTATTCCCAGCACCTAGCATAGACCCTAAAATACATTAGGCACTTAATAAGTATATTGGATTAGATCTAGCGAATTGCAACTTTGTCATATTAAATAGTAATAGAGGTGCTAGATAATGCAGTTGATGTGTCTCAGGCAAGAAATACTAATTTACTAATTAGTTTCACACTCTACTGCCTGCTTCTCAAAACATGCTCTAAATAAATAAATAAAAGCAAAAAATAAAGCCAATAAACAGCCTTGTAATACAATTCCTTTGCTTCAGGAGTTGGCTGGTTCAGTGGTTAAATACTGGCAGTTCTGTTGCTAATTAGAGGATAAATTAGCTATACAAGGAGGTGGGGGGAAGGCAATAAGGACACTTCCTACCCACTGGCTACTTCTTCCTATTTTGGACAAGAGTAAGTTCAATAATAATCATCAGAATATTTAATTTGGAAGGAATCCTTTAGGAATTGTAATTTGTGGTTTGTTTCAAAGCAAGTAGGTATTTCCATGGTAACTATTTTTAAAGAGCCAAGAGATGGTGCTGGGTATTTATTAGAACTAATTGAAACACAGTCTCCAACTTGATCTCAACTCCAGGCTACTCAAGATTGTGAATGATCCCACCCTTCTGTGGAAAGCCTAAAATCCAAATGGTACCTATCTTCTTTCCCCTACTACCTAAGCCTGCCCAATGCCTGATTTTGTAGTCTTTCTTCTGACAGTGAAAAGGCTTCAATATTTCAAGAATCTATTATTTCTTCTACAGAGGTACTCTTTCCACAGGGACTATGGCCACATGGCCATAGTCAATGGCCACTACTATGTCCTCCATGCTTTAGAAGATGATGATTAATTTTTGAGGCTAAAAAATAAATATAAATCTATAACTTAACAGCCTACCTTCTAGTAATAAACCTCTTCAAACCAGCTATATTGGTTTTCAGATGCCAAATATACAACCCATCACATTCCTTCATAGTTGATTCCTTTCCATCTTAGGACCTACAAGCCATTATAACTCTGCCTTAAAAGACCCAAGGTCACCATTATTATACCAAGAGCCATCTGGATAGGATTGTAATGGAGCTTCCCATGCACAGTCCTCTTTAAAGCAAAAATGATAAATGATCCTAAGAGTTCACAAGAGGTATCAGTTAGGGGAATCTGCAATAAATTATAAAGTAATCAGCCCATCTGAAATTTCTAATGCTAGTATTATGTATTTCAAGGCACTAACTCTAAAAACTCTCATTAAAATGTGAAAAACCCACCAGAAGGGTATTAATATATTAATCTCTAGCACACAACAGGGCAATTGATCAGATTAGCTAAGAATGAAACAGAAGACAAATACATATTGATTTGGGCAAGGAGCTTGCAATGGTCTACAGTCAGTCAGGACAGCTTCTAAATAGATGAGAGAGTAGAATAATCAAATGCCAGTGCTGGAAGGGATCTTAAAGATCAAGCATTCCAACTCCCTTATTTGATGCCAGGAAACATAACATGTTTTCTAACATCAGGAGTCTGGCTGACCATTACCTTGTATTCTACATGGAGATAAATTATTTTGTTAACTCTATTTGGAGGGGGGAGGGAAATGTCACCAAGAGTCATTGCCCCTTTGTTCAACAAACAGATGGTTTACAGTTGAAAATCTGTAGAGCTGTCATTTGGATGCTGTGATTTTGCTTTGAATTGAAATTTGAACTGAAATAAACTAGCTTAATGAATTCCTTCTATTTGTTCTAGAATAATAAACATCTCTATAAGTGTAAAACCACTAGATCAGATTTTATTGCTTTTGACCAAAAACCATTGCAAGACTTGCAGAGAAGATGACAGACAGCACATAGATTGGCTATAAAAGAGAGATCTATACATTTCAAAGTTCTCTCCAAATGAAAGGGGTACTCTGTCAGGCACATGGGGAGACAACATGCCAATAAATAGACATATATAGATATGCAAAATATAGGGAGTATTTTTTAAAAGGCAAGGCACTAATAATTGGAAGATAAAGTCATCTGGTAGAGCTGGTTTTGATATAAGTTTTGAAGGGAAGTTTGAAAGAAACTAAGGGAGGAGCAAATTATTCCCAATCTGAGGACAGCTAGTGCATGGAGATGAGCTATAGACTGTTTTATTTGTGAAACTGCAAGTGAGCCAATATAGCTAAATCAGAGTGCTTGGAGGGAGTGGGGAAGGAGGTCTATGCTATGTTGAACAGAGGATTTTATATTTGATCCTATAGTTAACAGAAGGCACTAAAGCTCATTGATTTAAGTTGGGATTGGAGGATAGAAAAGTATACATAGTCAGATCTAAGTTTTAGAAATATAACCTTAGCAGCCAAGGTAAGGCTGAACTAGAGTAGGGAGAGAGGAACTAAGGAACCAATCCTGATTAAGAAACTCCCTTTGCCAATGCATATCCACGACTGCTTTTTAGGATCTTAGAGAGCTGCCTTTGAGAGGTCAAGCAACTGCCAAGTGTCCCAGAGGCAAGTCAAAGGCAAGACTTAAATCCAGGATTAGAAGGATAGCTTAAAACACATTATGCCATCGCTATTTTAAGAAGAGTTATAGGAAATGAATTTGTCAGTGTAGTAGGTCAGAAAAAATGAATTTGTCAGTGTAGTAGGTCAGAAAAATTCTAGGTTTGGGTAGCCCAACCTTTTAATGTTTTAGTACATTTTTGCTTTCCTCTTCTGTCTGCTTCACCTTCTCTAGAACATCAAATATCTGGAATTTTCCCAATGATAATTATTTATGGCGATTAATCCCTTGCAACCTTGACAACTATGATGTCAGGGATAGAAAAATAACAATAATCACTAACATGTATGTAGCATTTGAAGGCTTGCATATGTTATCTCCTGTGATCTTCACAATTCTATGAAGATGTTTTTATTATTATTACAGTTAAGGAAACTGGGACTGAAAGTTTAACAGGGGTCCTCAAACTACTCCACGCGGCCAGATGCGGCAGCTGAGGACTATTATCCCCCTCACCCAGGGCTATGAAATTTCTTTATTTAAAGGCCCAAGAAACAAAGTTTTTGTTTTTACTATAGTCCGGCCTTCCAACAGTCTGAGGGACAGTGAACTGGCCCCCTATTTAAAAAGTTTGAGGACCCCTGGAATGATTGATCAGGGTCACAAAGCTACTAAGTGTCTTAAGTGGTATATGAACTCCGGTCTCTGTGACTCCCAGAGGCACTGAGATGACACAGCATATAGAGTGCTAGATTGAGTCAAAAAAAACTAATCTTTCTAAGTTCAAATCCGGCCTCAGAGACTTCCTAGATGTGTGATACTGGATGAGTCAGTTAACCCTGTTTATCTCAGCTTCCTCACCTGTAAAGTGAGCTGGAGAAGGAAATGGCAAACCACTCCAGTATCTTTGCAAGAAAGCCCCCGATATAGTCACAAAAAGTCACAAACCATGACCAATTGAAATGACCAAATGACTTCCTGACTCTAGACCCAGCACTTTACTACTATGTACCTAACTACCTTCCAATGATTTCCAAAAACTCTTCTTCCTTTTGGCAGACCTGAAGGTAACTGTACCTAAAGCTGAGAACTGTATGTCTGCCCAGTTCCAGAGATCTTGTTATAGCTGTCTTCCAAATGACAGTGATTCAAGTCATCCCTGCCCCATTCCTCTCCATACCCTTTCTCTTTCGTGCTTCTGTAGGACTCTCAAGTTAAGTTTTTTTTTTCCTTGTAAGAGGTGAAATGTTGTTTGTCTCTTGTTCTCAAAGAAGTACATGACATCAGGGAGAGATGTCATGACTTGCAAGTGAATTGGCTTGGAGGGAGGGAGAGTTGTACAGAGTCACCAACCTCCCTTTCTACTCTGCAGTGATCTGGGTCCAATGGCAAAATACAGATCATGATGACTAGAGATGGCTCCTGTGAGGTGAAATGGGCCTATAACAAAGGCCATTTACTTTTTGCATTATTTTAAAAATTTTCTCCTTTTATATAAATCTCTAGACAAAAGAAGAACAAGAACAAGAGGAGGAAAAGGAAAAGGAAAAAGAGAAAGAACAAGAACAAGAGGTGTCTAAGAATAAGAACATTAAATAAATAATATTATAGTAAATATATGGCTAGTCTACACAATGTTTTCTTTAGTTGTTTTTCATTCTTCCTATTAAATTCCACAACTTGATGATAAATTTATAAGTTTTCCCAGGGATAAAAATTACACTACAATCAGGGATAAAAATTACACTACATTACACAACTGATAGCTCATTGATTTAAATTGAATACACTAAAGAATGCCAAAGTATTTGGCTTGTAAACATTCTTTTCAGCAGCACCTGGGTGCTAGCTTTCATTTGTAGCCCTATATTAAAAAATTTTTAATAAGATATCAAGGATGAGATGGGCCATATTTGTGAACTGACTGCAATTGTTCTTCATATAACAAAGTTGTCTGGTGAGCTAGATATTCTCAGGAAAACAGAAAAATCATTACTTAGGCCAAAGACTTCTCAAAGTTACAATAGCTTATATTCCTATATTCCCTACAAAGCTTTGGACATGAAAACTACTCCTTAAAAATGTATCAACTGATCTGAAAGGCAAAGTTGAGCCTGGGTTAGTAAGTCCATGTAGGTACTCCAATGTTCCTCCACCCATATATACTTTGAGACTAGTCAGACTCGATTTATCCAAAATGTAACAGCCCTCAGTAGAAAAATGAGAACACTAATGCTAACAGTATAAAATATGCCCTGTAATAAGAGATTGTAATATAGTGTTATAGTGAATAGAATATCAGATTCAGAGTAAAGTTGTCTTCTTTCCATTCCCCCTTATAATTATTTCATACAAAAAATATCTTATCCCTTCCTTGACCTTTCTTAGATCTCCTACATAGTTTTTAAAGATCTTGACGTCTTTGGCATTTATTGTCCATTGCTTCTTGGTGCTATCCAGTACCATTGCATACCATTCCTTTGTACTTATCTTCAATCAGCTCAATCCTTAATCCTTGCATTCAAATATTAGAAGCCTTTTTAATATCTAAGTTGATAAGTTAATTTCCTGGGTATATTCCCTCATCTTTTAATCAATTACTTCTTTTCTATTCTTAATATAATAATTTCTATATTGTTGTCATAAGAATTTCATTCTGGAAAATTTGCAATCCCCTCATATGTTCATATATCCTAAAGAATTTTGGACCTTATGATCCCACCTATATTTCCTTGGCTTTCTTCAAAAACCATTACCCCATATTTCACAGCTTTCTTCTTCTCTATTACAAATGCTGAAATGGTTTAGCCACTTAGCATCATTTCTATTTCAGCACTCAGTTCCTCTTTATTGTCATAATTAATCATAATAGTTCTTCTACTCATTGCTTACCATATGTTTGGAGGAGAGAAATTGAAAAATCATAGTATTTGGAGTTCAAAAATACCTTAGAGATAATCTACCTCATTTTAAACTTCTAATGAGACCCAGCATGATTAAGTGGATCACCTCCGTCCACTAGCTAGTAAGAAAAGTTAAGAATGTAACAGCTACTTTGCTCTTAGCACATGTCTTAATCAAATTGTCTATGCCAGATTTGTAATCTGTTTCTAGAACTTAGCATTTATTTCTTCCTTCTAACTGGGTTGTTAGTACTGTACTCTCCAAACAATATTGTGATTTCTCCTTCCATTGATTCCTACCCATGTATTGTCAAAAGTGTTTTTCCATTTTGGTTCTCATAGCTCTAATGTTTTCTCCATTCTTTGGTTCTTATGAATAGGTGATAGATTGATTTATTTTGATAGATAAATGTATGTATATAAATATATAAATAAATATAAATGCATATGTATATATGTGTGACAGTACTTCATTGCTCCTTTTATCTATTTTCTACCTTTTTGAAGAAAATATATCATAATATAATCACATACTTAAAGTGTGATCCTGGATAAGTCACTACCTCTATTTATTTCATCTTCCTCAGCTTTAAAATGAGGCTAAAAAAGCATCTATCTTTCTGTGTTGTTGTAAAGATCAAATGAGATAATGCTTATGAAAAGCTCAGCACAATAGCTTGGATATGACAGACAATACACAAATACTTATCCCCCTGCCCCTTCCCTCTAGCTTAATCATAAATCCCATTTTCACTGAGTGAGATAAGATACTGAATTTATTTTCTTATATTTTAATTTACACTTAACCTTGCTAATTAGTCACATTTTGTTATTTGTAATAGATTATCTGATATCATTTATTTTAATATTAAATTCTCTCTTCTTGGACAATATAACCTAATATTATTGGTCCTTTCCATTGATATTCTTCTTCCTACCTTATTACTACCTTATACTGGCTTGACATCTAAGTGAAGTTTTCTCTGTACCACTCCATCTAAATTTGGAGTTTTCTTAAGACTCTCATGCATTTGGCAAATATGTGTATGTGTATGTGTATGTGTATATATATATATATATATATATATATATATATATATACACATATACATAAATATTTTATTAACACTCATTAAGTGAACACTATCACTAGCAAAAGGCCCATTACTACTATATTTTAATATTGGTTCATAAATCCAGATCCCATTTCTCAAACAGAATTTTCTTAATTTACTACTTACTCTCCAGAATTGTTTTTCTATTTTGAAGCACTTGCCTTAGTTTGGAAGTAGCCATGAAAATAAAATCAACATTTCAAAAGTCTTTAATTTCTTGTCTAAGACTTCATGATCATTAGCTATGCTTTTCTAGTCTCCTTTTGCTCCAATGGTAGCATTTACCTCCATAGGACTATACAAAAATGGTTAGTGAGCACCAATTTTAGCAGATTTCAGGAGGCATTCTATCATATCCTAGATACATAACTCAAAAGCAGAACAAACATTCATTTTTTCACAAAGAATCTACCCATATATGAGTACCTATCCCCAAATTGTTCTATCACTTCTTAGGACACCTTATTTTGCCTATGCAGATACAAATGATTGCAAGATTTTTTGTAATAAAGTTACCAATTTTACACTGTGTTTGTCTCTGTGATTCTCTCCTTGTCATGGGATTTAACAATGCTTTGTTAACTGTTTGATTATTTAATGTACATAATGTGATGAATAAGGATTCTGCCCACTGCATTAATTATGTGAATTAATCTTCAGAGAGTGATGGAATATGAAAGGAAGTTGAAACAACTGACAATCAACCATCTTTCCTATCCATAAGAGAATGGCACATTAGAAGCAGCACAAGATGGAATGCGTTCAAATATTGGTGTTGATGGAGGCCACTAAAAGATAAGTCTTCTTTCTCTTTGTCCAAAAGCAGGATTTTCTAATCTCAGTTTCTTGGCACACAATGATTTTTAATGTCTCAATGGAAAGAACTATTGATCAGTGGCCAAGATATCTCTAGTTTCTGAACTAATGACTGTGTGTCTTTGTGGATAAAATTTAACTTCCCTGGGCTTCATTTCCAAGCATAATAGTAACTATTCTGACTATCTTACTACAAATGAGACAACTGATATCAACTTAAAAAAAAAACAAAGTAGAATAAATGTAAAGCAGCATTACTTCAATTGTCTATTGCTTCCCTAAAAGCTTGCAAGGGCTAGGTCTACCATACAAGTGAAAATTGTTGAGTATGGGATAGGTACCAATGGAAAGAGAAAATAAAAGCATCAAATATATTAATGAAGTCACTAGTAAATGATAATGGTTAGCACGAAGAAATAGAAAGTAGTCTTCCCTAACCATTCTTGCCCATTTCAATCTCATCCTCCTCTAAACTAAATTAGATTTTGTTAGACTGAACTACAATAAAATGACCTAATTCTACACACTGATTCCCTCAGACAAATTCCAAGATAGCTCCTGGGGAGGTAAGAAGTTCTAACCCCAATTAAATACATGTTCAAAGTGGCTTTTCTGATCTCATAAATGGTCTTTGACTAGTACACAAATATTGACCAAATGATGGAACAGGTTCTATCTTGCTATGGGAACACAAGCAAAATGGAATCTACTTTTTCTTTTATTGTAGCCAATTATAAAATGATCAAACTAGAACAGATCTTGAGAGCAAACCCCTTAATTTTAGAGATGAAATTGAGGTTCAAAATTATAAATTGACTTAAGTACTTATTATCTATTTATGGGCTCATATGGCCAGAACTAGGAATTAAAGTATCTGGAGCAAATTGAGTGGGGAATAGGGAGAGAATCTAATATATGACTACTACCACTCATAACTGAAATAGTCTAGAGACAAAGTTCTTGGATATTGAAGAGTTTCCTGAAGAAATGAGGCCCCAGTGGACATCTAGTTAAAGAGACAGATAGGGCCATTCAATTCAAACAGAACAATTCCTGATTTAGGTGGCCAAGGAAGATCACTCAGATATGCACAGATAAGTGAGTTCTGGAACATATATTTAATACTTATCCTGAGGTAGGCTGAGACTCTCATGAATCAGGAAAGCAGGGTTCTGAGAGTTGGTGCAATAAGTAATCATGCAGCCATCCATCCAAGCCCTGATATATCAATGCCATATGTCCTCCAGGCATATTATCAGCTCAGCCCTTCAGCTACAGTTATCATTGAGCAACATCGCATGATTCCATTACATAGACAACCTATCCATCTTTAAGTGGCTGCAGTTCTTAAAACAGAGATCAACACTGCTAAGAAATCTAATAGGATGCTTTTGGTAGGATACCCTTAAATTGCTTGGCAAACTGGGTGGATTTGGTCTCTGGGACTATTTTGTACATAATACTAGCTAGCATTTATGCAATATATTTAAATTTGCATAGTATTCTATGTATAATATCCCATTATAAAAACCTACAAATTGGAAACTTATTATTCTCATTTTTTATAAATAGGAAAATGGTGGGGGAAAGGTTAAATGACTTGTACAAAATCACACAGCTGGTAAATATATCAAACTGGATTCAAATTCAGTTCAGATCTTTCTGACTCTTCCTGATAATTATCTAATCTAATTATCTAACCACCTAGATGATATGATAGAACTGGTATACTAAAGCTAAGTAGCTGCAGTGAACTGGCACAAGCTATTAGTATGTAGTCCTATATCTTGCACAAATGTAGCTGTCATTTTTACACAGAAACCTCTGAGACTAAAGAAGACATAGTATTTGTATATCTAATTAGGCATTATAAGAAGGACTATAGAATCAAAAAATTCAGATGTTAAAGGAATTGTGATGGAAAAGACTATGAACCATACAGTCAACTTATATGGCAGGAGAATGAGTTGGAAGATATAATGGAATGGATTTTTTGTACTGAAAGGAAGTAGCAAAGAAAAGATTTCAAAACAGGAATGGGGAGTAAGGAGAACAAATGCCAGTAACTCTTGGTCCTGAAATCCAGTGCATATAAGCAAAAGAACAGCCAGCTTTGGAGAACCTGCAAAGTGAAGATGTAGTTTCAGGAGAGATTTAGAACACTGAACACATAAAAATGGAGGGAATGGAAGAGGGAGTGATCTATAATAAATTCAAATTTGGTAAAAAAAAAAAATAAATGAATTAATTAATGAACAAAAGCATTTTTAAAAGGTGGATTCCAGAGAACACAATAGAAATGAAGAGAACAGAAGGACAGGGACTAGAAAGGGAAAGATGTGAGCTGAATGTATAGAACCACATGAGTGAAAGCTAGCAAAGGAAAGGGATTTTTTTTAAATCTAAATAAATTGTAATTGTGACTCATAAGCATCAGAAGAGCAACAGGTAGTAATTTAATAACCAAAGGATATGTGTATTTTTTTTCAGAAAAGTTTAATTTGCTCTAAGATATAATTATAATGGTTTGCAAGTAAGTACCTTTATAGATCTTGATTTTAACATGTAGGAATTCCACAGAATTGCAGAATTCTAGAATTGGAACAGACTTCAGGGGTCATCTAGCCCAAAACTTCTTAAACTATGCTTCATGACCCCACATGAGGTCAGACAGCTGAATATGGGGTGTTACAAAATTATGATTTATTATTAATGTTTAATTTGTATTTCTATTTTGTATATCTATATATACAGGATCATGTAAAAATGTCAGGGTCACACATGAAAAAATTTAAGAAGCCCTGATCTAACCCAATACAAAGTTGCAACCAGCAGTAACCTAACCTTTGCTTGAATACCTCCAGTGAAGGGATCACTCGTTACCTTATGAGCCAGCCCCACTCACTTATGAATTGCTCTAGTGCAAACATTCTTATCCTGGAGTCTGTGAACTTGACATTTTAATATTTGATAACTATTTCAATAAAATTGTTTTCCTAAGTAATCCTCTGTTTTCCTATATCCATTATATTATCCCATCCCCATTTTATAGATAGGGGAACATCAAGACAGAGGTTATGTGAGTTATCTGAGCTAATAATTACATAAGGCAGGATTCAAATCCAAATCCTCCTAATTCTCAAGGGTGACAGTTTATCCACTATACCACCTAACTATTATGATGGTATTGGTATTTTGGTGTCCTAAGGTTAGGTGAAACTACAGTTAACTGGCACAAGCTATTAGTTTGTGGCTTCACATTTTACCAAAAATGTAACAGTTTTTACCCAGAGACCTTTGAGGGTAAAGAAGATATGAAATTCTATGTATTTATTTTGTACATTTAACAACATTCTTCTGAGAACCAGTTGACTGCCAAAGAAAACATGACAAAGAACATATTAAAAGATTGCTCTAACAGTTAGGAAATCCTTACTTACATCAGCCTGAGATGGGATCACTATGAACCAGAGTTCTTTGTCCCCCATTCCCACAAGATAAGTTATTCTAGTTTTCCCTAAAAAAACAACAAAACTGTTTCTGGGACCTGATGGGCCCCATGCCTTTTTTTGATGCAGTATCTTGTTAGCCTCTTGCCATATTAAGGTAGTTTCCTAGTTACCCACAGCATAAAAAACTTCATATGAAATCATAGCCTTGTCAGAATTCTAAGACTGTGCAAGTCCTTATACTTTGCCCTGCGTACCAGCCATTTCTCCAAAAGAAGACAAAAGGGGCCCCATCTATATAAACTAAATATTATTCTACCTTCATTGATATACTTTTTGTGTTTTAACTAAGTAACCCTCCTTTTGTTAACTAATCAAAAGTATCTAATTTCTTCCTAATATCAATCTTAAATTAACAGATGCTTGATTCAGACCTAAATTTGCTTCTTTACATTTCCCATCCATTATTCCTAATTCCGGCATCTGGGACTAAAGATGCCTCTTCCACGTGACACTTTTTCAAATATTTAAAGACAACTATTATGTCTAAAGCTATACCTTCTTTTCCCAGTGAAACACTCCCAAGTTCCTTCAACCAATCTCCATATGGTTGGTATACAAGGTCTTTATCTTAGTTGATTAGAGCAGGGAAGAAATTTAGGATCCAATATGTTTTTTACATGAAATATATCTACTGCTATCCTAATCATCCACATACCTTTATTCAGGACTTACTCTATGTAGGACGCTCTCCTCATTGCTGAAATGAACAAGGGATAATTATGAGATACAATTCTTTTTCTTTAAAAAGTTTACTTTTGAGTGGGATAGGAAAGGAAAGAGTTGGTGCTTCTGGCCAGCATACATGGTTTTTCCTCTGTTTTCCCCTTACTGGTCTCAGAGAGTTTACATAGCAATATATTTAAGTCAGACTTAAAATCATAGGATTATAGATGAAAGGGGCTTTAAAGGTCATCTTGCCCAAAACTTATTTAAAGGTGAAGAAAGTGAGTCCCAGAGAAGTGACATGATTCTCAACATCATGTAGCTAACAATGGCAGGATCAGTAGTCAAACCCAGTCCTCTGGCTCCAAATATAGGGATTGTTAAACTACACTATATTACCTACCATCCACATAGGAAGACAGCCAAGAAAAAGGGCATTTGGGGGATTCTACAATAGGTGTCAGCTTCAAGCTTGAAAAGGCAGTGTTGCTCTACCAAGGTCATGTGTTACCAGAATATGGTCAAAGACTTAGTCAACTTGTTCCATTTCTGTCTCTATGTCTTTAATATGCTCCAAGAAATGGTGGAAGATATATAAAAAGCACAAAGTATTGTTCCTGTATTCAAGAAATTCATAATCTTTCTGGGAAGGCTAATTACATAACAATATGCTGGCCCAGAGGAATTCACAGTAGGAAATTGATGGCAGCTGGAAAAGCTTAGAAAGTTTTCCTATAAGATTGGATTTCAGCACCTTTAAAAACAGATAAAATGAGCCTTCTCAATGATGGGGGGGGGGGTAGATGGAGAAGGAAAATCTGGAACTCAAAATTTAAAAAAAATAATAAATAATTGTTTTGCATGTAACTGAGTAAAATAAAAATATTAAACCAAAAAGTAAAACAGGTAGAAATTGAGGTAAGAATTCTCAAGAAAACCCACAAAAAGACAGAAAACTCACAACTTTCCCCAAGATGTTTGAAGTCTCCAAATGGGTTTTATGCTGGATTAGGCAAAGAGAAAGAAGGCAAAGATGTACAAATGCACTTACGAGAGCAAAAAAGCATTTTCTTAATATATTTCCCTTTGGGAGAAATAATGACTGGGCATTTAGCCCTACACACATTATGTTTCTGATGTAATCTATACTGCCCCATTCCAGCCAACTTTCAATTGTTCAAGAACTCCAATTTTTAATGGAGCCTGTCCCATATGACCAGAACCCCTCCTTTCTTTCTATTTCCTAGAACCCTGAAGGAACTAATACAAAGAACAGATGTATCTCATCATAAATAGAACATTGTAAAGTGACATGATCAAATTTCACCTTTGACTCTTGAAACATAGATCAGAAGATCTACCAGATATCAAACATATTCATATATGTCATGTTAGTTGACCCAAGGTAGTCCTTTCCTTCCCTCATGGATTCAAAATACCCTGCAGCAAAGCAAAGTAAGAAGTAACTATATGTATGAATAAGAATAATTTGTGAATGTTGCCTCCAATGTATTTGGGGGTCTCTATTGTGTCTGCTGAGGGTACTTCAAAGAATGAATGTCTCCATTTCCCTGGCTGGTGAATATGAACTACAATTATAATAAGTAGCAATGATGTTTTTTTTTCCTGAATATCTCTATCCATGGCTAAATCTGTGTTAAAAAAAAAAAGCAAGGCTACATCTAATGACTAAACAAAGCAAGACAAGCATCAGAGTCAATTAGCAAGCAAGTAAATGGGGAAAATATATAGATAGAAGATTGCAAAAGCAATATGAAAGGCTCAAGACTGAGGTGAGAAAGGTAAATTTTTTGGAAATGAAACTTATAGGAATAAGGTAAGATTTCCAGGACTCAAATTAAAAGTTGCTTGAGCTGTAGAAATGGCTAATTATTCCCTTTCTGCTTGCCTCTCAAGGGTACTAGAACAAAAAGTGGACAAAGGGATTATAACTGATGGGAATGATTGCTGAGTCCTTGTTAACAGATTGGGACTGGAACTATAATTTCACTGGTATAAAAAAAATTCATCTACCAATGAAGGTCAGCATTTTCTCTGCAATTTATAGTTTTAAAGAAGATCCTAGGGCACTGAAACTCTAGACAATATTACCAGCTTGTATTAAAAGCAAGACTTAGATCCAAGTCTTCTTGATTTTGGCATCAGCTTTCTATCTGCTATACTCTGTAGTCTCATTACTGCCACCGATCTTTGAAAAATCATGAAGAATGAGCAAAATGTCTCAGTCATAGAGAGAAACAAATTTCCTGATTTTCAAAAGAAAGGATGACCAAGGTGGTGAGGATATAGAAGAGTATGCCATACAGGGATCCGTTGAAAGCATGTAAAGGTTCTGGAAGAAAAAAGTAATTTCTATGAAATGACAAGAATTCTCTTCCAGTTTTTGTAAACACATGAAATAATGAGGCCAGAATTTAAAAATACTAGAAATTATGGAGGAGCAAATTTGAGTTCAACATAAGGAAAATTTTTCTTTACAATCACGGTTATACAAAAGTGGAGTGACTTTTGCTTTGAAATAATCAGATAGATACATATATGTATATACATACATATATGGTGTGTTTGTGTGTGTGTGTGTGTGTGTGTGTGTGTGTGTGATATGTAGTCTCTCTCCTATCCCTAAACTTTCCAGGCATATGACACATTATTTTCCTTAATATATTTTGTTCCAGTTAAATTTGCCTACTCACTCTTTCGTGTACATTACAATCCATCCTAAAAAGATCTGGGCCTTTGTATAAACTGTTCCCCACACAAGCCTGATGCAACTCAGAAACTCTCTCTCTTTAAAATTTAGTTCAAGGGGTACGTTATATAGCAAACCTGTTTTCCCACTGTAATTGCCTGCCTATACCTCAGAAATTATATTTCATCTGCTTTACAAATATTTTGTATATCTTTTTATGCGTAGATACTGCTCATTGTCCACAAAATATAAACCTGTTGAGGACAGGAATGGTTTCATTTTATATTGAATACCCAATACATAACATAACACAGTGCTTAGCACATAGCATAGACTTGAAAATGTGAATTGAATGAATGAATTAATGAATAAATAAACCCAGACCATGAACATCTTGTCTCCTTGCCTGCTTTTGTGGGAAAGCCTAGCACTTCCCAAAGTTTGGCCCTGGATTAAATTTGTCGTACCATTCCAGAACGTATGAGTCCCCATAGATTAGTTTGTTCATGTTTTGATTTACTTTTTACACTCTAGTGTGATCGATAAGAAAGAATTTAGATGAAGCCATGGACTCTATCAGGATAGATTAAGAACCAGATTGGAGAAATATGATGTGACCCAATAGAATCACTATTTAGCTGTGGATAATAATGGTCATAAGCATGATATAGTGACTCCTTTTTCAGAATGAAAAGATTGGGGTTCAAGTCCCATTTCTGATAGACACTAATTAGACATGTCACTCAACCATTCAGTCATCCAGGAAACTTTCTAAAAGTGTAATTTTCAGGGAAGGTACCCACCTGCATTGGTAGAGGATATTTGTTCATCCAAGTGTTCCATATATCAATGAATCACAGATCCATTAACTTCCTACTCCTAACTATACAGATAATTGCACTAGTTATCTGTGGTTATCAATCAATACTAGCAGTTAATTCACTCCCTTAAATCAGACTATATTAATATCTAGGAAATTGGATCAAACATTTCATGTAAAAGAATTTTTTCCATTTTGTATGAAATTGTTATAGAAATTGAGGTGGTCTTGTAAATAATTGCTATGTCTTTTTTAGACTTGGCGACACATCTGTTCTGAAGGGAATCAGTTATATCTCTTTAAGAATTGTCTCATATTTTTAATCATATTTCTGAGTAGTCGCATTTTGTATCTTTACATCTTTTTGTAACTTCAAATGCAATCAACATATTCTTCTAACTTTACATACAGTTTTAAAGAGATGACAATTCAGAGTCAGGGAAAACTCACAGGAAAATTTGTCAATCATAAAGCTTGCATGGAGACTGGGAAGCGGGAAGATAGAAAGGGGAAAAAGTAGGAAAACTGAAAGGCAGTCCTAATTCATTAGCTACTAATTAGCTTCTTGAGTTGAAAAACTTCCCTCACTCTGAGAAAAGTTTATCATTGAATGGCTAATCTTTTGCCTAATGGCTAATCTTTTGCCTAGCCAGAGATTGAGAATTATTTTTCTGCCAAGTGTCATTTGAATATTTATAACAACATTCATGGGCCATAGAAAACTATCATCTTATAGAACTCAAGCAATAGGAGGTTGTTGTACCTTGGGTTCAGCTCATCATTTCCTGCAGTTGCCTTAGCACATGATTTCGGGCCAGACACTGCTCACCCCTTGCCTAGGCAGAGGAGGCTGTTGCTTAATAATTGTTACCTGATATCTGAATGTTCTCTAACAAAGACAGACTTTCACTTTATGATGAAAAAAAGTGTTTAACATCAACTCAGATTTATAATAATAAGCAACTTCTTTCAGAGTTCAATTTTTGAAGTTGAAAAGAGAGAGAATTTGGGAAGTGGACACCTAAAGATAGGGAAGAGGATGACAGATACAAGGGCCAACAAGGCAGAGAGGGAGAAGCTATTACTCAGAAAGGGTAAGGAATCTGAAAACACCTAGATTTTGCTGAGGGCCTCACCTATTTGAGATCACAGTAAGCCAATAAAGGAGTCAGTAATGACAAAACCGAGGGGAAGGAAGTTAAGTGACCTGCATATGATCACATGAATAAAGTGCTATTTATTTTAAAATAAATGTTACATGTTTAACAAAAATTGAATTGCTTGCCATGTAGGGGAGGTGGTAGGGAGAAGGAAGAGAAAATCTGAAACACAAGGCCATGCAAGGGTCAATGTTGAAAAATTATCCATACATATGTTTTGAAAATAAAAAGCTTTATAAAAAATAAAATAAATGTTACAGCAATATTTTAAGCCTATTTATAAGACAGAACATAGATCTAAGGAGAAAAACCAAGGCACAACCTTTAGGAGAAAATATAAATCAGTAGAGAATTTAAGCTTTGGGGTCAGGATCCATGAAGGTCTCTTCCTTGTAGGAAGAGCAGAGATGTGCACTGAGTGTGTACCAATCACAGGACTTAACCTAGCATGGTACTGAGGTAGTAGAGTGCATGGTGAGATCAAGAAATAGCTAGTAGCCCAATAATGAAGATGCATATGGCATATAAATTGTTGATCAACAACCATTTATTATGTGCCTTCTAGTATGTGTCAGATACTGCAATTACAAAAGTAAAACAAAATCTAGCCTCAAGATAATTGCATCCTATTGGAGAAGGGAGGAAGGGAGGAAAGGAGGAAGGAAGGAAGGAAGGAAGGAAGGAAGGAAGGAAGGAAGGAAGGAAGGAAGGAAGGAAGGAAAAGAGGGAGAGAAGAAGGGAGGGAAGGAAGGAATAAGAAGAAAAATGCATTTATTAATCTCCTATCATGTGCTAGACATTGTGTTAAAAGCTTTATATCTATTATCTTGAACCTCACAAGGACACTGGGAGGCAGGTGCTATCTTTATTTCCATCTTATGGTGAATTAAGTGACTTGCCCAGAATCACACAGTTAATGTCTGAGGTTGAATTTGAACTCAGGTCTTCCTGACTCTGGGCCTAGTACTCTATCCACTGAACCATCTAGCTGCAACTTATGCCAAATATATAAGGTGATGGAAAGAGGAAAACTAATGAAGCAAGGGAAAGGGAAACCACCAGCTGAGGAGAGAAGGAAAGTCTTCCAGTAAAAAAGTGGGGGTAAGCTAAGTCTTGAAAGGAAATATGACTTATAAGAGGAGAGACAGGAAATAAATTCCAAGCATGATAGCTAGTATAAAGCCTTGGAGACAAGGAATGGAGTGCTATTTTTTAAAAGATTAAATGTGCAATTTTGACTACACCACATAGTGTGTGAAGGGAAAGGTAGAAAGGGACTGGGTTATAAAGGCAAAAAGATGAGTATATATTTGGTCTTAGAGGTGTTGGGGAACCACTGTGGTTTAGTAGAAAAAAATCACTTAGTAAGAAAATCACTTTGGCTCTATATGAAAGGCAGATTGAACTGAAGGAAGACTTTAGACGCAAAGACCAAAAATTAGGCTATTAGAAAGGATAGTTTATCTGTGTGTTGTTCCACCTGCCTTAAGCACAATGCCTGACACATGTTGTTCAGTCATATTTGATTCTTCAAGAACTACTTGAGGTTTTGTTCTTGGCAAAGATGCTGAAAAGGTCTGCCATTTCCTTCTCCAGTTCATTTTACAGTCGAGGAAACTGAGGCAAAGAGGATTAAGTGGTTTGCCCAGGGTCACACAGATAGTAAGTGCCTGAAGCCACATTTGAACTCAGATCTTCCTAACGCCAGGCTTGGTGCTGTCTCCACTGTGTCACCTAGCTGCCCCACCTGATGTATGTGCTTAATAAATATTAAAAATAATAACAAATTATTTTTCCAATTGCATGCAAAACAATTTTTAACATTTTTCTTTAATTTTGAGTTCCAAATTTTCTCCCTCCTTGAGACAAGCAATTTGGTATAAGTTTGAACATGTACAATCAAGCAAAACATATTTCCATTAATAAATATTTACTGAGCAACCAATTATATCTGGGCATTTTAGGCAAGGATGGATTATCACAGATAACTTCTAAGATTTCTTCCAACTCTGAAATTCTATGTATGTGAGGGTTAGAGGTTAGTTCTCCAAGGTCTCTTCTAGCTGTAATATTCATTGATTCTCTTAAGTGGCAGAGAACTTCAGTCTTCATGGGAATCTTTATTCCATAATGAGCATGAAAAATAAGATCAATAATTTTGCTTTTAAAATACCACCCAAATACTTCAGCGATATTCATTTAGAACAAAAATCATTATACTTTACCTTATCAACAGCTTTTCCATTGTTTAGTGAGTAATGATGAGTAGTCACATTCTCTCAGATTCCTCACAATCTTGAAAGACTTAATATTTTTAAAGCACTTTAATATATATTTTCTCATTATATTCTTACAATTCTATAAGATAAGCAGGGAAAATAGGAAGCAAATTAATTTAATTCAATCCTGTAGACATCTGAATGCCTATAACATGCAAGCACTGTCCTGGATATTAAGCCGTGGGAAGAAGCACTATATAGTGACTAGAATATAAGATTTGGTGCTGGCAGTCCTCGATTTAAGTCCAGGCTCTAACACTTATGAGTCATGGGATCAGGGGAAGGTCATTCAGTCTATAAGACTCTAAGTTTCTCTTCTATAAAATGAGAATAAAAATATTTGTTTCTCACAGAGTTATGTGAAAAAAATTCAACCTTTGCAAACCTTGAAATCATTAACTAGTTCTGTGATTCTGGGTAAGACTTCACTTTCCTGAGCATAAGTAATTATAATATTATTGACAAATTACAAATCAAATTTCTTTAGCTCAATAATCTGTATAAAGCTCTTTCCACTCTCATGAGGAAGTCAGGACTCAATGGGAGAGTTGTGGGAGAGGAACTTGCTATGTCTTCTAGTTTGTTGGGTTGTGACTTGAGCAAAATGTTCCAGGGCTCCTAGCCTTGTGCTCTCCTGTTGTCATTCAGTCATTTATGATTCTTCACATCCCCATTTTAGAATTTTCTTGTCAAAGATACTAGAATCAATTACCATTTCTTTATCCAACTCATTTTACTGTTGAGATGGAGGCAAACAGGATTAAGTGACTTGCCTAGGGTCACACAGCATCTGAGGCCAGATTTGAACTCATGAAGATAAGTCTACCTGACTCCAGTATGGCACCTAGCTGTCCATATGCCTCCATACAGAAAAGTATTTTGTCTTTATCAATTCCAATACAAATGAATAAAGACATAACCAGTTCCTCTCTTTCTCATGACTTTCCTTTAAGAACTACTGTCCCCACCATCTAAATAAAAAAAAAATAGAATACCATGAAGTAGGAATCAACATGTGTTTGTCCAAATGAGCACCAAGCAAGCTCATTCAATTAGAATCAACCTGCAACAGTCAGATACTCTCTGGAGGCTTAAAAGAGTAATCTATTTTTGTCTTTAAGACCAATAGTGGCAAGTAGAGATAAATATTAAGATCCAAGAACAAAGTTATTGATCCTTCAGTCACAAAATTTCTCAATTTAATCTTTGTCTCTTATTACACATCGCCTTTCTATTAACCATCAACGATCTGATATTTTCCTCATGAATGACAAATAGTAAGTGCCTAATAAATGCATATTGTTGATTTGAGTTACTCATAGTAGGAAACCTTCATATTGCACTAGACTTAGACATTCAATGTGATGATTCAGGCATTTTCTGCCTGCAACAACATCATAAGTTTATAACTAAGTATTACATATTGAGTTTTATTACCAGAAGAGGTATCATTTCTTGCTATCCTTACTATAATTCAGTTCAGGATGGGAATCTGAAGAGAGAGGGAAGGAAGAGAGTTCCTTCCAAGTATCTTTTGATGGCTTTCTTCCACTACTCTTCTATCTCTATCTTCAGTCACTCTGTGAAACATGTTTGAGGCAAAATGACTAATCCTTTGGGAAAACTACTCTATTAAGATATATTTCTTCAACTTAAATTTTAAATGGCTCAGAAGATAATTGGGTTCTTTCCTTAGCAATTTCCTGGAGAAAGAGAACAAAAGTATCATACTAAAATAGGCAATCCTGAGGTCGGGGGGAAATTGAAAAATGTAGAAAGCCCATTGACAAAAGTTGAGGGTTAAGAGCTAGCTAAAATTAGTACTGCAGAACATGCAGAAATAGGGTACACAGAGTGACATACTGCCCTGAGGAGAGCCAACCTCTGCCATGATTTGAGAATTATCTTTAGGTATTTGGGAAGGGTATGAAAAGAGCAAAGAGCTCAGAAGCCCATAATGGAACTCTACCCTGAAGAGAGTAACAGTGACTGTCAACTCATTAGCAAAAGGGGGAGATCTGTCACCTGCATCTGAGAAAGCTGAATAGCTAATTAAAATCTTGCCAACATGGCTGGGAAAGCAAGCCTAAGGGGAATGTTCAGCTCAGCAGTCAGTGGTGAGCCAGACTATCAGAATGAGCTCTCTGGTCCCAAATAAAGAAGGCTGCTTAGAGTTGTAGATTAAACTAGGGTGTCTCCAAAAGTTGTTTAGGCAAAGGAAATGACTAAGTAAACAATATATGTTGAAGTTTGGACATCTTCTAAACATCTGTATTCCTGTTCATCTTAATCCTGCTTTTAAGAGTGATTTAATATATTTCTACTGAATTATCATATCCATGTCCTTCCAATGAAACAGTCTACAATCCATTCATATCTGTGTAACCTTCTCAAAAATATAATTGTGCTTATAATCTTTTCAGCTATGATTCAATGTCTGCCCTTGTTATATTTTTCTAATTAAGGGTATTTATGTATTAAAAGGGCAACTCTCTGGAATTCAAGTGTATAGACCTTTATAAAAAATGATTTAAATTTCAGTGGGGGTTGATTTGGTTTAAAGGAAGTTTTTAGTCTAAAGTCTGAAAGATGTAGAATATCATGGGAGCATTAAATGAGAGAGATTGTTTTTCCTTTATTCTTTAAGAATGATTCTTTGTAGAGCCATTATAATTTCTAACTAGAGGCAAAAGGTCAGACTTCCTGACATAAGTTGAGAATTCTCCAACTGACTTTATTGGTTTTATTTTTCTTGAAAAGAATAGCATTATAAGCAAGATTCAAAGACAAAGAATCAGTTGAAGAAACTGGATATGTTTAGCCTTAGATAAGAAATTTAATGAGGATCCCTGATAGCTGTGGCCAAGTATGTAAAGGGCTCTCATATGGAAGAAGAGCTTAGATTTCTGTAGCTTGGTTCCAGAGGGCTGAACATGTAGCATGGGTGAAAGATGCAGAGAATATGATTTCAGGAAGTGGCTGGATGGCTAATCATCCAACAAGCTTGTAGAGAGTACTATTCAATATAAACTGGACTTATGGCAGCTAGCTGGTACAATGGATAGAGCTCCAGGCCTGGAGTCAAGAAAAACTGCCATCAAGTCTGGCCTCAGATACTTATTTAGCTGTGTGACTCTGAACAGGTCACTTAACCCTATTTGCCTCTGTTTCCTAATCTGTAAAAATAAAGCTAGAGAAGGAAATGACAAACTATTCTCTAGTATCTCTACCAAAATCTACCCACCCCTAAAAAGGGGTCACAAAGAATTGGACATGACTGAAAATTGACTAAATAAATTGAGCTACATGACTATTAAGATCCTTTTCAATTTTTATTATTCTGAAGATTTTTGACCAACTATCAATAACACTAACAAAGCAATAGCACCATCAGGTGGCCTGATCTCTAAAAGAAACAGCTATATAGAAATAGTTTTGCTTGAAAAATTTAATCCCTTAGAGTCAATTCCCCTGTCATTCCCAATTCTATATGTATGTTTAAACCCATTTTGTTGCAGATAAGAAATGTGTGTGTGTGTGTGTGTGTGTGTGTGTGTGTACGCACGCGCACGTGCTAGGGGAGAGGAAGCAAATGTGCTTTTTGACACTATTTTGGTAATATACTAGATATTGAAGACCTAAAAAGAGAAAATTTAACAGTAGGTTTCACTGTTAAAAAAAAAAAAAAAAAAAAAAAGAGAAAATTTGTGACATTGTGGATAATGACAGAAACAGGACCTACAATTCCATTGGTACAAATGAGGAAACACTACCTAAAGTACTCTAAGATAAAAGGCCCAGGTTTCTTCAGGCAATATATGTCACGGACAGGACTTGAATCCATTTCTTTCTGTGTAGGAAGGCCAGCATTCGATCCACTATGCCATTCTACCTCTAGAAGCCTGAGAAATTTAGTGATAGGATGGGATGCAGAGCTGGTTTATACAAAGGAAGAAGAGAAAGGACAAGGTGGGATATTGTACACATGGGGAATAAAATGAAATATAGAGTAAAAGAGGAGAATAGTAATGAATGCAAACTTGGTCTACTTAATTTTACAAAAGCCTGCCTATTCCTATATGAATTCCCTATAGAGGGGCTAATTTTCCAGAATCCCCAGGGGTAGAGCATGTCCCTGCATAGGATATCAGTAGCAAGCATTGGGAATTTGATGAAATGTTTTCAATATGCACATCCTACTCACATATGCTGACTTGGAGATAGAAAGACAGAGGCACAGAAGCTTCTTGCTTCCCTAGTAGCAGGAGCCAGTCTCTGTGATTAGGGATAAGTGAATTCCTTGCTCAGTCATCTTTTAAAAAAGAAGCAGGTGTCTTCCCTGAAATCCTGCAGCAAAAAAACATGAAAATCACCGAAAGCTGCCCTAATACTTTAAAAGATCAATGTCAACTATGGCCTGTGAGTTAACCATCTCTCTCCAGATCCAATTTTATTTGGAGTCAAACCATTTATAAGCAAATATTGATTCCTTTCATCCCATGACCAGATCCCAGTTGGGGAAAGGTAATGGACACAACTTGAAAGATCTGTCTTGTGCCCTAAATGACCTGGTCAGGTTGAGCGAAACTCATTACCTTGGCAGAATGTGAGCAGTCAAGCTATTAATAACTTCATTCACGTGTTCACAGAGGTCACTTTTTCTTGTTTTCTTTTTGTCTGTAACCTCAGGTCCCCTCTGGAAACCAAATTGTTTCATTATAGTTGCCTGAGGTTCTATGGAACTTAGCAATAGTCCATAGTTGCTGTCATATGTGTCTTTAGGCTAGAGCTCATAAATTTCATTCTGTTTTGTTTTTCTGTTTATAAATTAACTGTAGAGTTTTTTTTAATGATTAAATAAAGACTTTAAAGTATTCTTTGACTAGAGCAAAAAGAAAAAAAATGGCCCAGGTATCAAATGCAATGTATAGATTATGTTACATGCAAATATTGATTCTGGTCTTATTAGTGGAAAAAATTTAGATTTGGAGTCAAAGGACAAGTGTTCAAATGCTGGCCCCATTCTTTATTACCTGTGAGACTATGAAGAAATGAATAAATTTCAAGATCTCAGGTTCCTCATCCATAAAATTATTGTGGTGGATTCAGTGAGTCTAAGATGCCTTCCACTCTAAATCTACAAATTGAGGATGCTCATCTAATGCAGTTAAAATCCTTAGTAAAAATGATACTGACCATAGGGCATTTGATTTAAGATTTATGAAGGTAAAGAGGGAGAAGTCAGATTGGTAATGTTGTGAGCTGAAATTTTATAGGTAGACACACACACACACACACACACACACACACACACACAGCCTTAGACTGATATCAGAACCAAATCTAGAACTGAGACATCTGATGACCAGATGGCCTGAGGATCTGGCTTTTTAAAGTCAGCTGGACACATAGCTTCTATGTGCCCCTGATGGTTACATATAATTTATTTTTAACTTAAATACAAAATAGGAAAAGGAAAAAAAATATTGCCATGTACATGGGAGAACATGAGAGAATTCAGAATATAAAGTAATAAATTTCCATTTCGAGCAAAGCTATATAATAAACACTACACATAATATTCAAAGTTGTTCATCATTTCTTGCTTCCTTGTAGTTTTTCTTACATTTTCTGCTATGAACTTTTTACTTTATTCTTTATTTTTTCCAATTCTTTCCTCTTCTCTTAAGCAGGCTACAATTAAATGTATATAGATGGATGTACATGTAGATGTGTATATGCACATGTACACATATACATACAAATAAAAACAAACATGTGCATACATATACATTGATCTTTGACCATACATATATATATGCATATGCATTCATAGGCATTTATGTAAGAATGTATTATGCTTGTTTGTCCCCTGTTTTTCTGAAGATGGATAACATCTTCCTTCATAAGTCTGTCTTTCCATATTTTTCCAAGCCCACCAATTCATCATTTCCTACAATACAGCAATATTCCAACCTTATACTGTCTAGTTATTTTAAATAATCTAAAATACATTCCTGATTATTACAGCTGACATAATAACAGAGTTTCCTTATTTTTTACTTTTGATTAAATAAAACTTTGTCTGAGATCATGATTACCACCACTATTCTTTGCAGAATAAATTCTACTTCTGATCTTATTTTTATGTTTGTGTGTACCTCTTATTTCCTTCCTATCTCTCCCGATTCCACTGCTTTACTTCTATCTACTATCTTGCTCTCCTATTATTTAATCTACCCATATACCTACTCATGTTTTTTTGTTTGTTTTTTTTTGTTTTTTTTTTTGTGTGTGTGTGTGTGTGTGTGTGTGTGTGTGAATGGAGCTTAGATTAAGACATTTGATAAGTGCTAAAGCCAAGACTAGAAGAAGTCATGGCTCTTAACATTAAATCAAGTGTTGTTTATGCTATACCAAGAAACATAATAAAGGGAGTGAGTAGAATGAATTAAAGGTAAAGAAGAAAAAGGGAATTCTCTGATTTGTGAGGAGATGTGGGTACAGACTACTTTGTTGCATATGAGAAAAAATTGCCAAATTCTGGCAGATTTGTTACCTTCCCACCTCTGAAAATTGCTACTATTTATTGAGAACTTAACATCCTGATGTTGATATTCTGATGTCATCCTGTATGACAGTTACATTTCCATATGTATATGCCATATCCCCAATAGGATTTAAACTTTTGGAGGATCAGGTCATGTATAATTTTGTGTCCCTGACAGGGCCAAGAACAGAACCTCATACCTATCTAGTACACAAATATAATTGCAATGGAATGGTTCATGGGAACCAGATCTTGAGGCAAACATATTTTTCGCTCAAATTTAGACTAAGCAACCATAAGAAAACTTTGTGAGGTGGTGGGTCAGCTTACAACTATTTGTGACTGGGGGTCTCATACCGAATTATTGTGAAATCTTATCTTATTGGCTACAAAATCAGAACTTCTAACTCAACTGAGTTGGAACTGAATTAGTATTCAAAAGGTGAAGTAAAAGCCTATAATGCTATCTTTTCAATTGTAAAGCGATAAGGATACTGAGAAATGGTCTGCAAAAATAGATGGTAGATGAAGCCATTGAAAGCATACTACCATCCTTTTTTGTGTTTGTTCTTTCCTACTCTTAGGTGAATGAGTGCTCAAAATGGAAGTAGTCAGTCAGTGACTTTGAGAATGTAAAAGATCTACACATCTCATTAGTTGTTGGAACTGAATAACTCCAGCTACTGAGGGCAGCAATAATAATGCCCTCCTAAAGCAATAGCAGTAGCTGCAAGAGTCAAGAAATGATCTTGACACAAGTCAAGAAGAAACCTTTTTGAGACACATACTCAAGCAGCAATCTTGTGCATAATGCAAGGCCTGGAGAGTTTAGTTGATAATTTAATAGTACTTTATCTGGTTTAGGCTAATTAAAAGAAAGTGAGAATATCAGTAACAACATAGTGACTGGGTCCAGTGGAGAAGCAGCACAGCCTAGCAAGAAAGCCAACCTGACTGAATATCAGAGTAACTCATCCATCACTAATGTCACATTCTAAAGGAAACTTCATGAAAATTCTATAGGATGAAAAAAATGACTTTTAGTGATAGGAATTGGAAATAGAGATCTGTGGAACCCAGTTTCAACTGGTTCACAAAACAAATTGTTCAGTTTAAGCATTTTATATCTCAGAGTTTGATTTATTTTTCTATTAATTGGCTAGACATAAGTAAGCAATAATGTAGATTAAGCTTAAAATGTGCCATGAAATTTTTTTTTGGAGAACCAGAACATAGAAGTACCTCTTTGCCATGTATTGACATAGTCTTTAATTAGACCCCACTTTGCCCCATAGATTCTATGCACAGAGAATGTGCCACAAGCTGTAAAGAAAACAGTTTTCCCACATGTTCTTGCTAGACTTCCTTAATAAATCTCTTTTCTAAAATGGATATTGTGTCTATTGGTTAAATAAAATGTGTAGCACACTTGTGGGGGCTCAGGAACTTTAATGGGAGAGCTACTAATTCACTATTGATTAGAGAAATGCTAATTAAAACAACTCAAGTATAACTTCATACCTTTTAGATTGGCTAATATGACAAAAAAGGAAAATGCTAAATATTGAAGGAAATGTAGAAAAACTGGGACAATAATTCACTGTTGGGGGAGTTGAACTTTTTCAACCATTCTGGAGAGCAATATGGAACTATGACCAAAAGATTAAGATCCAGAAATATCATTGCCAGATTTGTATCCCAGATAAATTTTAAAAGGGGATAGGGGTGTCAACCTATTTGTACAAAATTATTTAAAGCAGTTTTTGTGGTTAAGAATTAGTAATTTAGGGGGGACCTATCATCTGGGGAATGCCTAAACAAGGTAGAGCATATGATTGTAATGGCATATTATTGTGCTATAAGAAATGATATGCAGGATGATTTTTTTTAAATCTGGAAAAATTTATATGAACTGATACAAAGTGAAGAAAACAAACCAGAGAAGTATTGTACACAGTAACAGCAATATTGTACCATGAACAACTGTGAATGACAGCTATTCTCTGCAATATACTGATCCAAGACAGTCCCAAAGGATTAATGATTAAAAATTCTATCTTGCTCCAGAGAAAAACTAGTGTCATCTGAATGCATATTGAAGCATACTATTTTTTTATTTTCTTTCTTTTATTCTATGCCTTTCTTTTTTCTCTTTCTTATTTTTGTTTTTGAGTTTTCTTGCACAAAATGACTAATATGGATATATTTTTACAAGACTGCACTGGTATCAGATTGCTTATCATCTTAGGGAGGGAAGAGAGGAAGAAGAAAGGACTAGAATTTGGAATTCAAAACATTAAAAAAAATTAATGCTAGAATTATTTTTTATAAGTAATTGTGAAAAAATATTTTAAAAATGAGAAGCAAAAAAAAAAAAAAAAAAAAAAAAAAAAAAAAAAAAAAAAAAAAAAAAAAAAAAACACAGCTGGCCAGCTAGTTGGCCCAGTGGATAGAGAACTGGGCTTGGAGTCAGGAAGACATCTTTTTAAAAATTTTTTCAATAGTATTTGATTTTTCCAATTGCAGTTTTCAACATTCATTTTTGTAAGATTTTGAATTCCACATTTTTTCTCCACCACTCCTCAAGATATCAAGCAACCTGATATAGGTTATACATGTATATATTTCCATATTAAAGACTCATCTTCTTGAGTTCAAGTCTGGCTTCAGACATTTATTAGCTATGTGTCTTTGAGCAAATCATTGAATCATGTTTGTCTCAGTTTCCTCATCTATAAAATGCATTGAAAAAGGAAATGACAAAGCACTCCAGGAGAATCATGAAGAGTCAAAAAAATTGAAAATGACTGAATACCAGGAGCAACAATACTAGAAACTCAGACTCTCAGAGTTATTCCTAGAGCCCTTATACCAGGCTGTAGAAGTCACTCTTTGAAGATCTAACCTGCCAATGAGAGTAAAAGTTCAGGAGCTCAGGAGGGTATTACACACACATTTTATTATTGTGGTTTTCACAGAATATCCAAAACTTTTCTGAAGTTTAGGTCCCATGTAATACAAAGGAAGAATCATGAAGTCAGAGAAACTGAGTTCTTATTCCATGTTTAATGATTATATGACCCTCAGTAATCTACTTGACCTCTGTGGTCATTAGTTTCCTCATTTTTAAAATAAATGATTAGATTAAATGATTTCTAAAATTTCATCCAGCTAACATTCTATGTTTCTGTAATATGGAGTTTAATGAGAAAAAGAAAAAAAATACCCACATATTCCCAAAGTGCTGTGTTTGGCAGAATTTCTCTAACTCATTTACATTTGTTTCTCACAAACACCAAAGCCACATTGGACAATGTAGCATCCCATAATCCAAATTCTGAGGGCTCCAAGGTAAAGGGGAAGCAAATTTTGTTCTTAATCAGATTTGATTAGGGCATCAACAAAGACACTAGGTTGGAAGCATATTATGGAAGATTGACAGGTACTATTTAAATGCTAATAGCTGAGTGATCAGAAATGATGGGAGGGGGAAAAGATAAATAGACTGCAGAAAAAATAGTTAGTCATCTTATGAACTTTGCTTAAGATGGAGTTTAAAAAAATATTTGTCTAAGTATGATAAAAGAGCTCTTTAAAGAAATGCCCTTCATACTGAGTTTGAATTTTTAGATGGAAGGACAATAGCTATCACTGGATAACCCATTAGAACAATGACTTCTCCATCAAAGAATTGTTTGTTGGGTATTTTTTTTTATTTTGGCTCGTTAAGTAACTGAGAGCTAAGAATTAAATTCCTAACATGAACTTTTTTTTTTCCTTTTTTTTCCCTAATCCTTGACTCTCACCCTTAGAGAAGGAAGCCAATGGTTCTAAATCTACCTCTCTGTGTGTGCGTATACATTATTTTTAGTGGTTTTTCAGTTATGTCCAACTCTTCATGACCTCATCTGAGGTTTTCTTGGCAAAAAAACTGGAGTGACTTGCCATTTCCTTCTCCGGTTTATTTTACAAGAAATGGAGACAAATGGGTTCCTGGGTTCATAGTCAGAAGTATTTGAGACCAAATTGAATTTGGGTCTTCTTTATTCTAGGCCTAGCACTCTTATCTATTGTGATATCTAACTATATATGTGTGTATCTAAGTGTATGTAAATGTAAATATATATGAATATATACCATATCCTTAGATAGAAGCCATATCCTTAATTTCTCTCTCTATGCAGGTTGGGATAGTTTTTTTTTTCCTTATAAAGTATTAAGATATACCTTGATGCTTGCTTCAGGGTACTAAGGACTCAGACTATTAACAAAATAACTGTGAGGTGTTGAAGGAAGTCTCAGGTACTAGACTAGTGGATTAAAGGAAAACTTTACTCAACTGATTCTATTAAGGGGGTTCTCCATATCTTTCCTTTTTGAATATCATTTCTCTGTTATCATTCAATCATTTTCAGACACGTCTGGCAGTTTGTCATCCCATTTGGAGTTTTCTTGGCAAAGACACTGGAGTTTTTTGCAATCATTTAACAGATGAGAGAACTCAGACAAGCAGGGTTTAATTAACTTGCCCAGGGCACACTGTGAGTGTTTGAGGCCAGATTTGAATTTAGGAAGATGAACCTTCTTGACTCTGGTACTCTGCCTACTGCACCATTCTGTAAATATCCTTTTGTTAATTATTGAATGAACTATGAGCATCTCATTTTTTCTCAGTATTGAACTTTCGCTATCAGAAAACTGACTACTCAGTCCCAGTCCGGAATACCATATGACCTGGGAAAAATATTTATTCTTGCTGAAGCCTGTTTCCTCGTGTTTAAACATAAATAAAACTTGAAATTCCTCAAAAAGTTGCTATGATGAAATGATACATATAAGGGGGGAGAAATAAAGTTCCATTTAGATTTTTTAGCCATTATGAATGTAATGCCGAACAATTAGCTCAACTCCATGTTTTATTCATATTGAATATACATCACACAAAGTGATCTGTAAGTAATGGTATTAGACTCAGGTTCATATTTATATTCTCAGACAACTAGTTGTAAGATAAAAACATCAAGAAGCCTCATTTCAAATCTTGGTGTTTCCATTTACTACCTGTATGACATTTAGAAAGATATTTAATCTTTTTAGACCCTGGTAGCTTCATCTTTAAAATGAGAGTGATGGATTAGATGATCTCCAAGGTGTCTTTGCAGGTCTGTTTTATGATTTCGACTGCCGTATGAAATTTACATTCCAGTGGCCAAAAGCCCCACTTTAGAAGTTCAGTAAACTCTGGAAAGTCAACCAATTAAAGCAACAACATATTTCCCAAGAAAGTTGACAATAAAGAAAAATTAAGTTGCTTACAAAAAAGAAAAAAAATCATTAGGAAATACATGCAAAATTTTCAGCTTTGACGATTTTATTTACTATGATGACTTTGAAAATGCCCTATGACTGTGACTATTAGCAAATTACTTAAACTCTCTGCAACTCTGTTTCCCCAATGATAAAATAAAGGTATCTCAGATGTGTTTTAAGGAAGGCTCTTTGTATAAAATGTGAAATAATATATATATATATATATATATATGTGTGTGTGTGTGTGTGTGTGTGTGTGTGCATATAAGCTATTTTTATTATTGATATTTAGTATCTCATATCTTTATATATATAACATATATAAAATCTTATTCTACACTTCAACCATTTATTCTGAAGTATGTGAAGAGGAAGGAAAGGAAAAGAAAAAGGAACAAATATTTATTAATGACCAGTATTAAATGCTTTATAAATATCATCTCCTTTGATCCTCACAACAACCCCTCGAAGCAGGTGCTATGATCATCTTCATTTCATAGCTGACAAAACTAATGAAATGGCTTACTCAAGGTCACATAGATGAGGCTAGATTTGAACTTGGGTCTTCTTGATCTATCCTATTATTGTTACTGTTATTTTAATTGTTGCTTATACAACCACTGAGGATAGGAATTATGTCTTCTTTTTTCTTGTACCTAGTACAATGTTATGTATTAGGTTTAAGAATGAAAAACACAGACCTCCATCCCTAAAAGGCTTAGCTCCAAAGAGAAAGACTTACTACTGAAAGGTTTACAGCTGTATTTTGTGTAAGGCAGTTTCTCTGCTGCCTCAGAACTATACTGCACATAGATGATAAAAGGGAGAAAGCAAGTTGCAAGAAGTAAAGGGACCATTTTATTTCTGTGGGAGCCAAGTTACCTGTTGACACCATGTGGTAATTCCACTGGCCTCCAGGGAATGCTTTTTAGTTTGCCAGGTGAGCAGAAGAAGTACAAAAGAATTTGACTCTACCTTCCTCTGATTTTGATGTTTGAAAGTCAAGGCAGCCCATGGAGCTTAGCTAGGAAAAAATTGAACTCTTCATTTTTTGTCTGCTTCTAGGAATATATAACCACCATATGAGAGGCACAACAAATGCCTTGTTAGGGGTGGGAGATGGAGGAGGAGCTTGGTAAGAAGATGGGGGGATGGAGAAAATGGAACTGAAGATGCAGTCCATGTCTTCAAAAAGTTCAATTTATTAATGCAGAATTCTTTACCTTTTTAAAAATCATATTCCCTATATCAAAACAATGTGAGGTAGTAGATAGAACACTAGATAAAGTCTATCGATTTAGAGTCAGAAAGATTTGGATTCAAATCCCTTCCCTTCAAACACACCAGTTGTAAAATCTGAATAAATTACTCAACTTCTCTCTACCTCATTTTCCTAAAATGTAAAATCAGGAGTTGGACTCCAGGAACCTAGATCTCATGAACCTTGTAAGAAAAAGAGTATAAGTATTATCATCCCTGTTTTACTAAATGTTAGGCAGGGGAAATGATTGACTCATAATCCCTTTCCTTTACACTATCCTGACATGCTATGGAGAATAGGCTTTGTGCTAGTAAGTCACAGAGCCCAAAATGAAATGATTCCAAATCCATTGTTCTTTTTGCTCTAGTCCATTGTTTGCTTTCTGTTTCAAGGATTCTGTTGGGAAGAATACACTATACAAACTTTGGACATGGTGAAAAAAGGGCTTTGAATACAGGAAAAAAAGAAAAGGCTCAAATGCAGGAAGAAATCAGAGGATATGGTGAAGTAATTTTCCCAAATGATCAGAAATCACATGTGTATTCTCAAAAAGTAAATTAAACATTTTGATTAATGGCCTGTTACTAACCAGATATATGACTCAATTGGCTATTCAATTCAGTTAGCTCAAACCACAGATTAGGAATAAGTCAATTGGAGGTAAACAATAGTTTGTTATACAGCAAATTGTCTAGAACCAACCTTTATGCATAGGTGAAGTAGATGTATCTGATGATTTTAAGTGGGGCAACTAAAAGACATTGTCATACATCCCCTCAAAATTTTCTTTTATTGCCCTGCCATATTGTCTTCAATTCCTATATTAATCTTATCTTTTATAATTTACAAGAATTAGGCATTTTTGAAGAGGACTAAAGAATATACATTCTGGAAAGAGGTAACACATTACCTTAAGGTGTACAGAAATAACAGGATATAGTTCGTGAAGCTTTGAACAGTTAATAGACTGATTTCTAGTTTCAGCTATGAAATCAACAATCTTACAAAAGATGTTTAATTCCTTGAGTCTCAACATACCCAAAATATATTCGAAACAATAATACTTGTTTACTGATAGCACCAAAAAAATGTGAGCGTCAAAATGGTGTAAGAACAAAAGTACCTAGATTACACAGCGACTAGAGCACTGGGCTGAAAATCAAAAATACAATTTAATAAACATTTATTAAGCACCTACTATATATTAGTCCCTGTGCTAAGAACTAGGGATACAAATAAGAAAAAGGACAGTCTTTGCTCTCAAGGAGTTTGCAACATACAATACACAAAAAGAAGCTGAAAGGGGGAAAGTGAGAGCTGACTACCAAGGATTTGACATTGTTTTCCCTTGGGCTAAATTTTCCCTGTAGTGGAGACCAAGCCGAGTCATTGATAGGATATGGAGTTAAATAAAAAGTTCAGAGTTCTCTATAAAGGATAGCTTAGGTGGAATCTATTGCGCCAATCTTCAGCCCCCTCAGTCAGAAGGGAGGGGTAATTGAGGGAATTAAAAAGGTGTAGACCATCAAAAACCTGAGTCAATCTGATGAGATTTCAAGTGTTCAGTTTATCCTGAAAGAGGCCTGATGGCCCCTAGAGTAGAAAACAAGCAGAGTTATTTATCCAAAACAGACAGCAGGAAAACTTAAATTTGAAATGTGTCCTAGATGGTTACTAGATGTACAACACTTAAGAAGGCATTTAACTTCTCTCACTCAGCATCAGCTTCTTAATCTGTAAAATAGGGATAGTAATAATAATAATAATAATATATATATATATCTCACAAGGTTTTGGTGAAGGGAAAATTTAAAAAAATTTAAAAGTGCTACATAAAGATTAGCTATTATTAAGAAATAAAAATAATTTGAAGAAGAGAACCTCCTTCACTGGGGTCTGGCTTGTTTAAAATATTAAGATATTAGTTGGATAAGGCAATATTTGGATATGTATTTTCACCATTTCATTCATGTGAAGAATTCTCAGGATTGAATCTCCTTCCATTTATGTGGATGACAACTCTGTAATTTAGTGTCTTGGAGATTTTCCTAGGGGTACTGAAAGGTTAAGTAATTTGCTCGTGGATATACATATTCTATGTTTCAGAGATGGAAGCTGAACTCAGATTTTCCTGACTCTAAAGGCAGGCCCTGTTATCCATTAATACCAGACTGCCTCTCAGCTAGCATATTGACACATTAATTTTTCTCACTCACTTTAGTAATGGTCCTTCTCCCCTCCTTTTGGCTTATAGAGATCATTTGGGAGAAAGGTGATGGCCAAGGGCAATGCATATGGAAGAACTGCTAGGAAAATGAACCCTAGACCGGGGTGATAACTAGCAGAGATGATTGACAGTTTAGAGTGATTTGAATAATCCCAACCCACTGCTGAAAAGAGCTAAAAGGGGAGCAAGTGGGGCCTTTACCATCACCTAAACAACATATTCTTAGGAGGCCTCTATCAAATATCAGTGGGAAAAAGAACATTGGTTCATGATAGGGATTCTCATAAGAATAGAGCTAAAAGTAACCCTAATTCAGAACATAATGCTCTATATCCAGTGGCTGACTAGAGATTTGATGAAAGGAATTAATCCTCAGTAACAAGAAAACTCTCTGTCTGCTATGACACATCACAGAAGTCCTGTGCCTCCTGTCCAATAAGAATGCATAGGACTTTTCCCTTGTTGATGAAGACCTTGCCAAAAATAGAGGAAAATTTGCCTTACTACTGAGAGATTTTTTGGTCTTGTCTGCCCTAGCCAAAAAATAACTGTGAGACACAGGGAAAATGATGCCCCTGGGGCCCTTTCCTAGAAACAACTGTAGAATAATGCCTGGAGCACCTGCTTGAAGCTACTAAGTATGAAATCCTACTTGTTGTATTCTCATTTTCTTTTCCAAGGATTCTTTTCGTGTTTCTTTTTTGCTATCCTCTTTTTTCAATAAAATGTCCTATAACACTTTGAAATGTATATTTACAAATGAGGAAGCAGTCTCAGTATATAACAGGAGAGGCTAGATGGTAGACCCAATTTCAAGCAGTTCTCAAGAACAACTTAAATTCTAAGTGTGAGAATTTATACCTTGGAAATCACAAATCAGAAACCATGAAAAATCTGGGATAGATTTACTGTTTTGTTCATTATTTAAACTTTTTAAAAAATGATGGGAATAATGTTAATAATGCATATGTGTTGTATACATTTTTTGAAGAGCTGATTGTTAAACATTTACCAGTTTACCAGTTAAATATTAGCATGGTGAGCGGGAAGAAGTGGTCAGCACACATCCATAGAATCACAGATTCAGAGCAGGAAAGGAATATTGAAGTCTAGTATTTCTGAGATACTTTATAACATCATTAATGAAATCTGACCAAATTAGTGAAGGGTTGGGTCGTAGAGAAAGAATTACATAAATTTCCCCCTTTGGGCTTAGAGAACAGAACAAGGAACAAAGGATAAAAGCCGGAGAGAGGCAAATCAAGAATTAATATCCTGAAAACACATCCTAATAAAATGGAAACTGCCCAAAAATGGAATGTGCAACTTTGAAAGGTAGTGGGTTGCCTCTCCTTGAAGGTTTTTCAAACCAAGGGTAGGTGACCACTTGTCAAGTATATTATAATGAAGATTTCTTTTGAGTTGGAGTTAAAATACATAGTTGCTGAGGTTCCTTCCTAATATTAAATTCTGTGATTTTGTGATAGCACTTCCTTCCTTTTAAGTTTTATGGCTTTAGTCACAGGTTTGTGATTTAATTTCTGTTAGACATAGCACATTTTAGTGAAAAGACTCCTGAATTTCTATTGAAGACATGAGTCTTCTTTCTAGCTATATGACAACTGGAAAGTCATGTTAACATTTGAGTCTTACTCTGTTCATCTATAAAACTGGAATACACTGTCTGCCTTACAATTTGTTATAAGAAAATCCTTAAATCTTAAAGCCTTATATGAATGGACTTGATTATTACATTCAATATTGGTTTCAATTATTTATTATAATTTTTACCAAATCCACTGATATGGCCTCATGGCACTTGGGTGGGATTTGATATAGGTAATTGTGATTTGGGGCATATAGTTTCTATACTGATAATGTCTCTCAGATGAAGAGCATTACTTCCAATCAATAATTATTTGATTGGATTTTAATAGTGGAGGCAAAAGCCATTTCTAATTGTGGTAGCACAGTCAGAATTCTAATGGGACTATCTCTTGCAATAAAAGAACCCATATACTCCCTCTGTGTGTTCAAGTAGAAAGGATCTGACCTTCAGGAATCTCCTGTGACCCGAGTTTCCCAGCCTTTATCAGTCAGACAAAAATATAAATTTACAACATGCTGGAGACATATGATTTACCACCATTACTTTCAGTCCAGTAGATAGTTTGTGTATATACACTACACCTCCAACTTACAGGTATACATGAGATCACTTCTCTTGACTCCCCTTCATGGTCATCACCACTCCCATATAAAAAATTAACCAGCCAGAATAAGGACTGAGAGCTGCCACAGCAGTCCTATTAACTTAAGCAATGTGTTCAGGACAAACTTTGAAGGGCCCTCTACTCAAAAATCTCTCCATCAAAGTTTCATTCTATAAATGCTTTTTGAAAACAGACATTTTAAACTAGACTAAACTGTGAATTATATAGTGGATACAACATTTTATTTGGAATTAGAAATCCCAAGTTCAGATCAAATCTCTGACATTATCTATCCCTCTAACTGGTTTTATTCACATTACTTTGACTCCTTGTGCCTCAGTTTTTTTCTCTGCCAAGTGTAGTTAATAATACTTAGATTACATACTTCACAGTATAAGTTATAAGGAAATTTAATTCAAAAAGCATTTTATTAAGCATCTGCAAATATTATTTTATTTAATAATTTAATAATATTTAATTATTATTATTCTATGCACTAATGAAACAATTTCTGCCCTCAAGGAGGGTACATTCTTCTGAGAATATAAAAGATCTACGTAAAAGTACATATTAAATACAAAATAAATACAAAGTATATACAAAAATATTTTGCATTTAAAATGCCATATAAATAAAAATATAATTAAGTGTAGACTAGTTAATCTCAATTTTCTCATTTCCACTCTCTGTTACCTAACTACTAAATGGTGCAACAGATAGAGCGTTGGCCCTGGAATCAGGAAGACATGTTCAAATCTTGCCACAGACATATATTGACCATGATTTGGGGCTAGACACAACCTTTCTCAATTTTTTCATCTGAGAAATAGGATTAAGAACAGCACTTACAACTGTGCTCAAAAAGTTATCAAACTGTGCATACCCTTTGATCCAGCAGTGTTACTACTGGGCTTAGATCCCAAAGAGATCATAAAGAAGGGAAAGGGACCTGTATGTGCACGAATGTTTGTGGCAGCTCTCTTTGTAGTGGCTAGAAACTGGAAAATGAGTGGATGCCCATCAGTTGGAGAATGGCTGAATAAATTGTGGTATATGAAAATTATGGAATATTATTGTTCGGTAAGAAATGACCAACAGGAAGATTTCAGAAAGGCCTGGAGAGATTTACATGAACTGATGCTGAGTGAAACAAGCAGGGCCAAGAGATCATTATGTACTTCAACAACAATACTATATGATGACCAATTCTGATGGACTTGGCCATCTTCAGCAATGTGATCAACCAAATCATTTCCAATGGAGCAGTAATGAACTGAACCAGCTACACCCAGTGAAAGGACTCTGGGAGATGACTAAGAACCATTACATTGAATTCCCAATCCCCATATTTTTGCCCACCTCCATTTTTGATTTCCTTCACAGGCTAATTGTACAATATTTCAGAGTCTGATTCTTTTTGTACAGCAAAATAACTGTTTGGTAATGTATACTTATTGTGTATCTAATTTATATTTTAGTATATTTAACATTCCCTGGTCATCTTGCCATCTGGGGGAAGGGGTGGGGGAAAGAGGGGAAAAATTGGAACAAGAGGTTTGGCAATTGTCAATGTTGTAAAGTTACCCATACATATAACCTGTAAATAAAAGGCTATTAAATAATAAAAAAATTTAAAAAATAAAAAAAAGAACAGCACTTACATTTCAGGGTTACTACAATGAAAAAGTGCTAAGGAAATGCAACTTATTATTATTATACCATTATAATGGCTGTAGTGATGCTTGTTATCAACCATAACAACACAGAAAGAGGTTCTGAACGTGGAAGAAATGTCACTATTCTAACATTTTGGCAGGTCTTAACTTTTAAGAAGTTGGGAGGGATGTGGTCAATATATATCCTTTAAAAATTCATAAGCAGCTGTCATTCAGTAATCCTAATCCTTTGTTTGTTTGGGTTTCCTTGGCTTCCTAGACCTTGTACTAATGTACTCATCTAGGCTTTTGCTCTAGAATCCTATTCTCTGGTATGTTGTGGCTCTCATTACTATGAGCCATTTCTATTAAGTCTTCCTTTCTCCTCCAAACCCTAAAGTCAGAGTTTATTCTTGAGGACAGGCCACCTCTCTTCCAGCATTGTTTTACCTGTGGTTAGAATGTCCTCTGCAATACATTCTTTGTCCTTTCCCTAACCCCCTCCCACACACACTTGATGACTCTGTAAAAAATACTGAAGGTACAATAATTTCTAGTCATGGCTCTGGTCCCAGCTTTAGCATTGATCAGCTTCTGTGACTTTGAGCAAGCCACTTATGAAGCTTTATATGCCTCAGTTTCTCCATTTGTACAACAGGGAAAATGATCCCAAAGTTGTCATTTGTACCAAAAGAGAGGAAAACACTGAATCAGAGCACTGGATATTAGACATGCACTTTTTCACTTTTTAGATAAGAAAGAGATCATTCCGGGACTGCCACTCTGGTCCCTCTTCTCAAGGGTTCCCCTAATTCTAGCTCAAAATAAGGAAAAATATTATTTTTAGCCCCACTTCCTAAGTGATGTTGGTGGGGTTATCTTTAGCTCCAATTATCAGATTAACCTTCAGATTTTATTGATTGGGTAGCATTTCATAAAAGGTCCTTATACATGGTGGGTTTTCACTTCCCTCTTTATCTTTAGGTCATAGTACCCAGATGAATTCAAATGAGACATCTTGGCTTACATTGGCAGGAAACCAAAAATATCTATCAGTTGACCTCTCCCCTCTGAGATAATTCTAATTCCAAGAGGACAATATTAGACATGAACCCTGGAGAGTGATCAGAATAAGATTCCATTGCACTGGGAAGACATAGAAGCAGATAATTCTTTACTAAGAGGTCACAATCAGGCCACAGATTAATCAGTGGCTAAGTGAGTCAAAGGGCATTATAGGTTTAGAAAATGCTGCCTGGACAGCATAACCACAGCAAAAAATGTTCTGGGGCTTGGCTTTATGAAAAGTCTGATATAAGCAAAGGATCTCTAGAAGTCAGCTATCTGAGTTCCCTGTACCGGTATTAGGATATTATCTCTCTTTCTAGGAATTCAGTACCCTTTTGCTGCACCCAAGCTGCCAGTGACCCAAAACTTTGGAATTTCACCTATACTGCCTTTCTGTAGTGTCTACTTTTTATACCTATTTTCTTTTCTTTTACTCTTCCATCAAAATTTTCCTGCTCTATGTGCATTTCTCCATAATCCTACTGAGACTAAAATTAATAAATAAAACAGTTAGTAATATGTGAAGAACTGATAAGAATTCAACATACTACCAATGGCATTTACATTTCTAACAAGAGAATCCTGAAAATACAATGACTCTCTAATAAGAGGGTTCTTAACCTGGGATCCATGAATTCCCAAGTTATCTATGTAGATATTTCAGGCAGTCTATAAACTTGGTTGAGAAAAAGTTACATGTTTATTTTGATTTGTCTTCCTTTGTATAACTACTTCTTTTATTCTATGCATTTAAAAATATTATTCTAAGAAAAGACTTATAGATTTCACTAAACTACCAAAAGTGTTCATGATTCTCCCAAAAATTAAATCACACTAAGGCAATTTCAATCACTGAAGGTAGACTTAATGTGATAAACTAAGGGATGAAGGTTATTCCACATAGATGGCATATTGCCACCCCAAACTGAACCTATCTAAAGTCCAAATTATCATCTGTTCCATTCTAAATTCACTAATCTCCCATCTCCATGCTCTTCTGATACTGAATAGTGACTATTACTAAACCTCTCTGGGGTTTGAAAACTTAGAATTTTCTTTTATTCATCCTTCTCTCGACGTCAACATCTATTCAATTAGTCATTAACTTCAACTGATTCTTTAATATCCAGAATCTCTTGTTTTTTATTTATTTTCCATTGCTACTACCCTGGTCCAAATCTTTGTTACCTGTGCAGAGCATAGCAAGTTTAATTGCTAGTGGAAAATAGGGCAAAACAATCACCTAGATTAGGATCACTTGGTCCATTTGAAATCTTGTTCCCAAGTTGATTTGTATGATAGCCACAGTTATGGGGAAGACAAAGGGAAAGAAATAAGTTTTTATATAGCTATTACTATGTGCCAATCACTGACCTGTTAAGAATGAAAAGTTTAAGAGACATTGTTTCTGGATAATTAATAATTTTATCAATTATGGCTAGCAGATAATAAAAGAGTCATTTGGCTTTCTCTCATAAACCAGAGATGAATTTTGGGGGGACTCTGAATGTTTAAAAAGTCTTTGGGAAAGGGAATGTACCAGAGAGTGAAAATCATCTTTGATCGGTTAACAATGATTGGGGGATAAACATTTTAATAAGATGAACAAAAAGTCTTCAATTACTCTTGAAAAAAAGGTGATCTAATCATAAGTTTCACTTGCTTCTAGTTCACCTCGAGGGTTGGTTTTTCCTTCATAAATGGGGTCACTCTCTTAATGGAAAATTCCAAAGACAGACAGAGGTTTATTTCCTAAGGGAAAGATCTTTATTGTACTGGATTCTGTTTGTAAGGCTCTTAGTTGGGCATAATCCCACTCAATATTGAAAAGCATGTAGCCCAAGGAGTTATTTAAAAGTTGTCTTCTCCTCACATTCTGTTTCAATTCATAGGACCCTGGATTCTCTGAAAGTATCTCTTTTGTGATTTGTTACAGCACAATAATATTCTACTATATTGATATACTCTAATTTGTTCAGGCATTCCCCAAAAGTTCAAAAAGCAGTATCAATAATTTCCTTAGATTCGAGTTCTTTTGTTTTTCCTCCTTTTCATCCCTCCTTCAAAATCAGATTTGTTTGTCTGTGACTATTCCTTTCTTTGTGTTATCATCCCTTCTAGACCATTCTCCCTGTATGATATCTTGCTCATTTCTCTGTTGAATTAAATATATTCTTACAAGATACCATACATGTGTGTAAATTTATTCTTCCTTTATCCATTTCAGTTGAGAATCTTCATTTGATGCTTATTCCTCCTATTCCTTCTCTATTTACATATTCTCCTCACTTATATCCCAATTATGAGAAATTACAAGTTTCATACCCCTTCTTCCTTTCTAAACAAATGTAATCCTACTTTTACTCTCCTTTTTCTTTCTCTTCTTAAAACTTCAAGACAAATTTCTCTCCAGCACTTCTCTTTTTCTTAGTTAACTCTTTTAGTCCTCTTTAAAAACATTAAAGTTTCTGAAAGCATACTTTTTCCTTCTTCCTCCACATGAATGTTAGCACTATATTATCCTAGGTATTGTAATTGCTAATTTTTTTACCTTTCTAGGTTTCTCTGAACTTTTGTATTTTCACATCAAAATGTAGCATTAGTCTTTTCATCAGAAATACTTGAAAGTTCTCTCCTCCAGTAAATATTCAATTTTACTCTTAAGGTAATGCCTAGTTTTGCAGGAAATGTCATTCTTGATTGTAAGCATTTTTCTTTTGTACTCCAAGATCTCCTCTTAGTAGAATTTGTCAGGACTTATGTGATACCTTGTTACTTTGAATTTCTTATTCCTTGCAATATTGTTTCTTGAACCTGAAACACTGGGTTTTAGCTTTACTATTCCTGGGAATTTTCCTTTGGGGCTTCATTTCAAGAAATTCGATATGGATTCTTTCTACTTTGCCCTCTGGTTCCAATTGTCAATAACAATTTTATTAATTATCTGCTAGCCATAATTAATAAAGTTATTAATTTCCCATGAATTATGTTAAAATGCTATAAAACTATGCATACTCTCTGATTTGGCAATTGCAATACTAGGTCTGTAGCCCAAAGAAATCAAAGAAAAAGGAAGAAAATACCTATTTGTACAAAAATATTTATAACAGTTCTCCTTGTGGTATCAAAGAATTAAAAACCGAGGCAGTGTCCATTACTTGAGTAACTGAACAAGTTGTATATGATTATGAGGAAATATTGTTGTACTATAATAAAGTATAAAGGTGACGGTTTTAAAAATACTGGAAGACTTACATGAATTGATAAAAAATTGTAAAATACAATGAGGTTAACCAGAAGATCATTGTACATAGAAATAACAATATTGTAATGATGATCAACTATGAAGACTTAGCTATTCTGATCCAAGATAAGTCTAAAGGACTTGTGATGAAAAATTCTATCACATAAAGAGAGAGAACTAATGAATTCTCAGCTTAAACTGAAAAGCAAAATTTTCACTTTTTATTCTTCTTGCTTTTTGGCAACATGGATAATATAGAAATATGTTTTATATGTTTTCACATATATAACTGATAAATTGCAAGCTTTATCAATGGGTGTGGGAGGGATCTCAAAGAGGGAATATATAACTCAAAAATTTCAAAATAAAGAATACTTTTAAAAAGTGAATAAAAAAATTAAAAAATATAGGCTATCATGGGACATCTAAGTCATTATTTGATCTAATAATATAAAGTTCATAGTTTTGCTTGTGAAGGTATATGGGAAAGGGGTTTTGGTCCCCTGTTCAGATAGCCTTCTTGGCTGGGATACCCAATAGTAATATCTTAAAATAATGTTTCTTTATTTCCATTTCCACATTTCCATAGTGGTGTGAAAGTTTGTAGGGCAGCCCAGTTCTCCCACATATATTCCAACAGTTACATAAAACAGGTACCAGGTCAAATAATAACCAAAAATTGCAAAAGGAAACTAGTAATTTCTTTCATACTTGAACTGTACAAAAAGCCAGAAGTATGAGCACCAGAAGAAACATCCTGCCAGGAAAGTCAACATAAAGTCAGAAAAACAGGTTGGAATCTCACACAATTCCTAGACCAAAGAGCCTAAGAGAAGACAGAAACTTTCTTCAACAGGTACAACTGCCCAAAAAGCTCTAGATTAATTAATCCTGTCAGTTGTCTGAGCACAAATATATCAATGGAGGTAGAAACCATTAGCATAATATGAGAAAACTGAGATTAGGTCCAAACAGGATCTAAATACCACAATTAAGACTGCAGAACAAGACAGAACTTGACTCTAGAATAAAAACCCAAATCAGGAACTGAATTGGACATTTGTATAAACCAAATAAGATAGCATAAACCAAAAAGAAATATTATGATTCAAGAAATGGTAGAATAATAAATCTAGAAAGATAAGACAAGTGCTTAGCAACTACACAGAAAATTTTAGATGGAAAAAAAAATAGTCATATACAAGAACTAGAAAAGTCCCTGAAAAAAATGAGAAAAAAGAACTGTATATTTAATAATAGTTGTAAAGGAAAGAATAGGAGAATAACTTTTAATAAAATTCAGAAAACATTATTCAAGTAAAAAGCTTTCTAAAAATTAGAATAAGCTAAACAAAACTTGACTACATAATAAAACAAGAAATATTTTAATAAAACTGAAAGATTGAAAAATAGAAGAAAACAATAAGTTATCTCCTATCAAAAACAGTTGACCTGGTCAGGGAGAGTTAATATAAAAATTATTGTAGTCCCTTATAATCACAACAATAAAAAAACCTGGATTTCAAATTTCAAAAAATCATAAGATAACAAAAAAGATAATGGAATAGGAGGAAGTAGCACAGCTTAGCTTGCTCCACAAACAGTCTAACAATTTTTCCAGAATACTGGAATGACTAGTGATGGGACAATTGAAAGAGAAACCACAGTTGATTGCTTTCTAGTCTAAGATTAAAAAAAAATCAACATGTAGTCAAGTTACCAGAAAAGAACAAATGGAATGAGATTGGACCAATATCACAAACTCACCTTAGTTCCTGAGTTTGGCCAGCAATGCAGAGATACCCAAAACTGGTATCAGACTCAGTCCAATATTAACATTGAGGGGTCTTCTAGAAAAGTCTAGTATGTTAATTCAGCTTTGGATAACTAAAAAGAAAAACAGGAGTAACACATAATCATAATCCCAGACAAGGCAATGATAAAAATAGACACAGTTAAAAGATAAACAAAGAAACTATATTATGCTTAAAGGCACAATAAACAATTAAATAGCATCAAAAGTTGAAATATATACATCAAAAGTTATAACTTTGAAGTGCTAAAAGAAAAAGTTAACTGAATTACAAAAGAAGGAAACATGTCAGGACACAATAAATTGCCCCCAGACTTAAATAAACCTAACAAAAAAGTTAAACAAGAAAGAAGTTAAAAATCTGAACAGAATTTTTGACAAAATGGATATCATAAATCTCTTCAAATATTAAATGGAAGTAGAAGAGAATATACGTATTTCACAACCATGTTTATTACCTTTACAAAAAGTAATCATATATTAAGGCATTAAATACCTATAGAATGTTAAACACATTCTTTAGTGCATTAAATTTACAATGAATGAAGGATCTTTGGAGAAATAATTCAAGTGTAGATGGAAATCATCTTAATTTTAAAGAATTCTTAAATCAAAAAATACATCAAAGAAAGAATAATTTTATCAAAAATAATAACAATAAGACAATATACCAAAATTTTAGAGATGCAGTCAAATCAGTCTATAAGAGAAGTTTTATATCAATAAATACTTTTACTAACAAATGAATAAAGGAATAGATTGATTCATCAGAAATGCAACTAAAAATATATAAGTGAAAAATAGAATAAACAACAAAAACAAATATATAAATCCCTGAAAAAATAAAAATGAGATTAAAAAAAATTAAAGCAAAAAATATTAACATTGATAAGTGAAACTAAGCCCCATTTTTACAAAATTCATATAATAGATAACCATTAATCTTATTTTTAAAAAAGAAAATCTAAATTACTAAATAAGATTTCCATCAACAAGTGGAAAATATTTACTAGGAAAACTGTAGGTACAATGGCTCCAATTTTCAGTCTCTCTCATTAATGTTTTGACACTGATTTTCTCTAGTCATTATCTGCTCTAGAGGGGGCTCTAACGAGGCTTCTGAGTACAGAAAGGTGGTCTGTAAATGTTAAAGCACTATATAAACATGGGAAATTAGTAAACATTTCAGAAGATTCATGGAATGGAAAATGGGATCAGAAGACTTAAATGTTAAATCCACTTTGACAAAAAGTAACGCGTAACTATGAGCAAAATATTATACCTCTTTGTACATCAGTTTCCTCATTGGTAAAATGAGAACAATATTACAAGCATTACCTATGTCATAGTGTGGTTTGCAGGATTAAATAATTAAATAAAAGTGATATATTTATTAACTAAGATGGTAATGGTTACACCTGATCAGTAGACAAAGTTATTATAGAATGCCAATTACAAACATCCCAGAAGCAGGCAAAATTTTGGCAATGGGATCCTGGACTAAAACCCTGGCCTTGAAAGAAAGAGGTCCCCAGAGAAGAAATCTTATTCTTAAAAAAGAGAATAAGGGCTAGCAATCAAAAAGACAATTTTCCTGAGAAGTATGTCCATGAAATATTTTGATACAGTTCTTAACTTCAGTATGTGAACTTTAAAAAATACTTTTATGATTATATTTCAATATATTAGTTTCCTTGTAATAATATATATTCTATTTTATGCATTTAAAAATATTCCGAAAAAAGTAACCTAGCTTCACTCAATTCTCAACAAGATCTTTGTCACAATAAGGTAAAAACCTATGTTCTAGTTTCTGTCTGGTTTACTTTTATGTTGATTCCCCAAGTAATTATCTCATTTTCCACATGATTATATGCCTTTTTCCCTTCATACATAGTAAAACTCTCAATTTTTTATTATAAAACTCCATTAATTAAAGTTTGAGCAAAGCACAACAGTTAAAGAAGGATATAGCATTAGGTTAGATATTCATGCATACAAGAGTGTAAAATATTCAGTTCTAATATTCAGTCCCCCAAAAGCTTAAGAATTTCTATTTAGGACAGAAGGACAGAATATATCGTTTTTCCGATGAAGGAACTAAAACTTGTTGGAAGAATAAAAGTGATAAGTAGTCCCCATAGGGACTGAGTTTCATAGTTTATTTTAAGAAATGTATTTCTTTTTCTAACAAGCAGAGAGTTCCAAAAACATGGTAGAGTCTATTAAATAGATCTCAGGCTCTGAGGACCAAGTCCCTCATTTGTCTTAGATTCTTTCAGAGCAAATTACTCTTGCAGAGCTATCCAGAGTACTGAATTGCTTCTGAATTAAGTAATCTGATCCAATGAACCAGGTTATTCTGGCTCTGGAACTATGTCTACTTCTTCTGCCTATATTTCTCTCCTGATTTGGACAATTATGAATATCAGTCACTTGCAATAGTCTATATCATGTCTGATGTCACATACTTAAAATAGACATCTCTCTCCTTTCCTTTGAAGTCCCTCCCTGGTTTCAGGGAATTCCTACTCCAAGAATTCTTTCCTGACCATTCCAACATAAAAGAGAATTATTTTCAAATTTTTCAAAATGATTTGCCAAGACATCTCCTCTGTTCTTTTACATGTCCTTGTCAGATAGTTATAACTACCTTTGTGTCCCTAGAGCCTACTGCCACACTTTGCATGTAGTAGGTAATTAATAAATGTTTCTTGTATCTAACCAAAGTGAATTGTCTCCTTTGTCTATTATTTGATCTGACTCAAAGCTTAATTTAAAGTAGTCACTATGTCTGCTGCCTGATTTAGCCATGCTCTAAAGCAAAGATTCCAAACTCAAATAGAAATGGTGACCACTAAGCTGAACATTAGGATGTGTGTAGGCCAGATATTGCTAATTTGAAGAGAATCTTATCTGTCTTATTGTATTTTGTTTATTTTGTTAAAAATTTCCCAGGTATATGTACTTAGCATAGTACTTAGTAGTATTGTGGGCTACATGCAGCTCATGGGCTGTGCTTTTTGTCACATTTGTTCTAAATCAATAGTTCTCAAACGTTTTGGTCTCTGGATCTCTTTATGCCTTCACAAATTTTTAGCATTCCCCCAGAGAACTTCTATTTAGATGGGTCATATCTATCAATATTTATTATATCAAAAATAAAATGTCTTAAAATTATTTTTGAAATGCTTTGACCTTGAAGATCCCTTATCAGGTTTTTGGGGACCACTGAGTGTGGTCCCTTGAATCACACTTAGAGAACCATTTCTCTAGACTGCCAGTTAGCCCAGTATTCTAGCCTGGTTATCAGCAACTGCAATATGTTAGGGATCACACTTATTTTTTTTGAAATATAAGCCAACAAAAATAAAACGGTCATTTGAAATTCTTATTTGGTCTTAATTATCACTTTTATAATGAGAATGAAGCTCTTCTTTTTAAATTATCCCACATTATTAGTGTAAATGTATGCATCTTCTGAAGGTGTTATTTGGGCTACCCAGTTCAAATCACCTTTTTTCTTCATAAAAAATTACCCAAATACCACTCACTAGTGAGACTTCCTTCATTTGAAACAGCATGGTGTACAAATTAGAGAAGTGGAAATCAAAAAAAATAATCTGTTTGACTATTGCCTTGGATGCATGCAGCTCTATGATCCTGGCAAGTAACAACTTCTCTGGCCCTCAGTTTCATTTTCTGTAAAATAAGAGGGAAGTTAAACTCAATGATTTCCAAGTTCTTTTTCAGATCTAAATCTATTACCCTATATAATCTCTATCCTATAGAGTCAAAATGCTTCAATCTTTGCCCCCCCCCCACCATTTGACAATTAGCCCATGCCTTTTTGTAGTTCTAGTTATCCTTTTTATATGTATGTCTCATCATACCAATTGTAAGCCCTTTGAAAAAGAGTTATCTTTATTGAAGCTCCATTTCTAAGTGCACAGTGGGTGTTCAGAAATTACTTGATAATGATAGTAATTAATGATAATATAATTTGGCATTGGGTATTCCGTCCTATCAACTTCCCTTATATACAGAATTTAAACGTTCCATTTTTTTTCTTTTTTCTCTTCTAATCTGTCTGGATTCAAAGCCTTAGCACATTTCACATCAATACATCAACAAGAAAATAACTAGACATACCAAAGCACAATTCTGAAAATGTAATTATGTAATCTTCTGGCAAACAAATAAACCCCTGGCTAATGCAGAGCTTGTTTCCTAAATGTTTTTGCTCCTTTCTGCCCAGAGCAGGCTCACAGATAAATATTGAGTGTGCCAGGAAGTTGCTTAATTATTCATGGACTAAATTTTTAAAGTCATAACTGGGAAAGACAATCTCCTTGAATTTACCTACTTGCCGAAAGCCATGTGTTATTCATTGGAGTACAGGAAGTTTTTCATATTCCTTTTATTTACCTGTCAGTGTTAAGTCTCCAGGTGGAAGAGTAGTAATGCATTTTAAAGCAGCTTAATTTCATCCCTATACATGTCTTTATTAAACCAAAATGTAAATGCCTCTATTCCATCACTATTTGGTGTGAGATTTTGGTTCGGCCTTTGTATATGAAGCTGGGCAGGCTATTTCATGCTCCCTGAACAAAGTTTGAAAATTCTGCCCCCTGCCTATTACTGTCCACTGGAGGTTTGATATTGACTCTGCAACACATGCAATTCCATTTATTCAAAACTAAATACTCATTGCCACAGAGAATATGATTTTCTGACATTAAAAGTAGATACACATAAAAAGCAATTATTTGAAGTGCCCCCCATTGCACCCCTAGGCAACTGTGTGTGTGTGTGTGTGTGTGTGTGTGTGTGTGTGAGATCAAATCTGGAAAGAACCTTAGAGCTCACAAAATCCACCAGGAAGCTAAAAGAGAAAATATGCAAGATGTTTCCTATTTTAAAAAGGAAGAGAACAATAAATTAGTAGCAAAGCTAGATTTTAAGACCAAGGCCTCTGACTCCAAATTCAGTATTTTCTCCCTACTTTAGCCTTTTTTCTGAGAACATAAGGATGTACTGGTCGATTTACAAGTATTTGTTTAGAGCCTCCTGTGTAGGTAGGATCCTAAACACATTGATATGCCATTTACTTTTCTAAATACATTTCCATGAATGGATGGAGATATATATGTGTGTGTGTGTGTGTATACATATATATACACACACACAAAGACACACATACACACACACACATATATATGCATACACACATACATATACATAACATAAGAAGAGTCACAGATATGACTGAGTGAAAAAGTGGATGAAGAGATGGATCTGGAGTCAGTATGCCCCATTCATTTACAGCTCTAGGACCTCAGACAAGTTATTTCTTTTTTTTCTTTTTTTTAATAGCTTTTTATTTACAAGTTCTATGCATGGGTAATTTTACAGCATTAGCAATTGCCAAACCTTTTGTTCCAATTTTTCCCCTCCTTCTCCCCACTCCCTCCCCTAGATGGCAGGATGACCAGCAGATGTTAAATATATTAAAGTATAAATTAGATACACAATAAGTATACATGACCAAACCGTTATTTTGCTGTACAAAAAGAATTGGACTCTGAAATATTGTACAATTAGCCTGTAAAGGAAATCCAAAATGCAGGCAGGCAAAAATATAGGGATTGGGAATTCAATGTAATAGTTCTTAGTCATCTCCCAGAGTTCTTTCGCCGGGTGTAGCTGGTTCAGTTCATTACTGCTCCATTGGAACTGATTTGGTTCATCCCATTGCTGAGAATGGCCAGATCCATTAGAATTGATCATCATATAGTATTTAGTTGTTGAAGTATATAATGATCTCCTGGCCCTGCTCGTTTTGTTCAGCATCAGTTCGTGTAAATCTCTCCAGGCCTTTCTAAAATCATCCTGTTGATCATTTCTTACCAAACAATAATATTCCATAATATTCATATACCACAATTTATTCAGTCATTCTCCAATTTATGGGCATCTACTCAGTTTCCAGTTTCTGGCTTCTACAAAGAGGGCTGCCACAAACATTCGTGCACATACACATCCATTTCCATTCTTTATGATCTCTTTGGGATATAAGCCCAGTAGTAACACTATTGGATCAAAGGGTATGCACAGTTTGATAACTTTTTGAGCATAGTTCCAAATTGCTCTCCAGAATGGTTGGATGTATTCACAATTCCACCAACAATGTATTAGTGTCCTTGTTTTCCCACATCCCCTCCAACATTTCGCATTATCTTTCCCTGTCATTCTAGCCAGTCTGACAGGTGTGTAGTCAGACAAGTTATTTCATCTCTGTTTGCCTCAGCTTCCTCATCAATAAAATGGGGGTAACAGTAGCATCTACTTTCAAGGGTTATTGAGATAATCGAATGAGATAATAGTTTTAAAACATTTTATAAACCTTAAACTACTATATAAATGCTAAGCCTTGTTGTGGTGATTGCTGTTTTATTATTACTGTTATTGTGATTTTCATTATTAGAATACAAACAATTCCACAGATATTTATTAGCACAATGTGCTAAAATAAAAACCAGTTCCTACCATCAATGAGTTTATATTCTACTGGTAGAATACAATCTCTAAGTGAAGCATTTGCATAATCATTTCAGGAGGAAGGAGAAAATACTATGAACTAAGGAGATGTGTCCATCAGTCAACCAGCAGTTATTGCCAGGTCCTGTGATATAGGCTGAGGAAAGTTACTCAGAGGGTCCACAATTATTTCAGGAAGAAGGAGGGAACACTATGAATGGAAGCAATATTAAAAAAAAGTCTGTCAAAATATACAGAACCTAATTTTCATAAGAATTTAATAGCCTCCCAATTCCAATAGACTTGTGATGGAGAGAACCATCTGTATCCTGAGAAAGTACTATGGGGACTAAGTGTAGATCACAACAGTGTGGTCACTTTTTTGTTATTGTTTGCTTACATTTCGTTTTCTTTAACATTTTTTTTCCTTTTTGATCTGATCTTTCTTATGTGGCATAATAAATGTGGCAACATGTATAGTAGAATTGCATTTTTAAAACATATTTTGGATTACTTGATGTTTAGGAAAGAGAGTGGAGGGAAGGAAAGGAGAAATATTCGGAACACAAGGTTTCTTTATGTATATATTTTGAAAATAAAAAGCTATTTTAAAGAGACTTTAAAGGCCTAGTTAAGGAGTTTGCATTTAATTCCAGAAGCAATTGAGACTCACAGATGGTTCAAGCAGACAACTAACATGGTCATTCTTATACTTTAAGAAATTTTTATTGGCAATTATGTGAAGGAAGGATATTTGAAGCTTAGACTCTAGGAAACTTTTGCAAACAGCAAAAGCTAATGATGACCTGAAATAGGATCATTGGAGGAAAAGGGATGAATAAGAGATTTTGTAAAAGTAAAATATATAAGAATAGCCAACTTATTTGGATACCTGAAAAGAGAGAGAGGATTGGTTTGAGAATTATAAAAAATAAAATTTCAGGATGAATGTTGTGTCGCATAGTTATTTTTCTGTGATATCATCCTACCCAAATCCTTCAATGGGTATCTTGTTACCTGCTGAGCTAAGAGCGAAGACTTTGTGAAGCCAAAGCCACGAAATGTATATATCTAAATCAATAAGTTTCTCTATATTCCAAATGAAGACAGTACTGGCTGGCCTTAGCTATAGGCTGCTAATAATGTCAGGAAGAGAAGATAATGAGAATAACTCAATATACATTAATTCTGTTACAAAGACCACAATGTGCAGATGGTGGGTCTGCAAATATACCACCTTTACATAGGAAGAACTGAATGTTAGCCAATGAAGGAAGCATCTAGAAATCAGATAAATGCTCCCTATCTAAAAAAGAAAGAAAAATTACTATTTGAGGTATAGAGATAGATATAGATATAGATATAATTTATTTATTCAGGTACCTTGGATCTAGTATCATTAGGGTAAATAGACGGTATTTTAAATCAACTGCTAGATGTTCGATATAAGTATAGTGACTAAATGGTCAAATCCTTGTTTCCCTGAGCCTTTACTTTGATGTGGTTCTTTTCTTTTTAGTACATGAAAATATATAACAAATTTCATAATGTAGAAAAGTTGTGCTTCCCATTCATCATCATTTTGCCTTTAGTGGAAATTACATTCATAACATAGCTCCCCAAAGAACTCAGAAACCTCCTTTCTGTTAGACTTTTACATAAACTATTATCGACCACATGATATATTCCATGGAGTAAAGTCAAAGGATTTCAGAGCTAGAAAGTATCTTTGAGATGTCTCCTTAAAGAAAGGAAAGGAGAAACGGAGAAAAATGAATTCAAGGTCACACAGAACAGTGTCATAGCCATAATTAGAATAAAGTTCTCCTGGATTTGAGTACTGGGTCCGTTCTATTGAATCATAATTGTTTTGGTATTAAATACAGTCATCACATCATGTTTGACAAAAATTCTATCTTCAAATTGTCTTCATTTTTCCCCATCTTTCTATTGTCTATCCTATCTTATGATCACCTTGAATTCTATCAACATTGCATATTCAGTTATTTTCTTGGAATTTCTTTGCTCTAATTCCAACTACAATAATCTCTAGTTTATCATAAAAATCTGTTCCTACTCAATCACAAGACCTTCCCACCCCTTATGCCAAGTTTCCAGAGGCAGACAACACTGCCTCTCAGTGGCCAACATTCAATACTGCAAATAAGTCTATTTGGTAATACTCCTTATACCCAGTTAGAGAAGGAAAAAGAATTCAGTCCCCATGTTCTTTACCCACAAGGTACTTGACAAGATCAGACCATCCTCAGGCTAAATTATAAAGTCCTCTATTTAACTTTGGGATCTCCAGTTTTCCTGAAGCATTCTCCTTCTTTTGTGACATTTACAAAACCCTCTTTAGGCTCTCAATGTTCTTCTGCCCCATCTCATCTTTTATTTCTCTTTTCAAAAAAAAAAAAAAAAAAAAAAAAAAAAGCATGCACATAAAGGACATGAGAACAGTCATTTACTCCTTACTTTTCCTTTATGTCTTATATTACCTTCCATCATAGAGCATTTCCTTTTCATCAGTATCAAAACCCTGAACTGAATTCAATTGGAAGAAAAACTATGTACAGGTTGAGGAGGCAGGGAAGGGGAAATTCAATACATAAGAGCCTTCACCAACTCCTTTTACTTAACCAATTGTCAGTCTCCTATTCTATGTACTCACAGAAGCAGATGGAAAGTAGATCCTAGGAAGAGGGAGGTCTCTTAAAAACTGCATTCCATTTCATCAACAGTCATCCATCAAGTGTAGAAGTCTCACTCCCTCTGCAAGCTATTATGTGCTATGCTTCTGAGTCTCATTTCCCAATTGCCTTGCTTTCTGCAGGCAATCACTGAACCCTATTAATGCATGAATTGATAAGGTTAAGGGTTATGCCCTTAACCAAATATATGCATTTTTTATAGAGGATTCTCAAAAACTAAGACTCTCCTTTTTAGCCCCTGCAGGCATACAAGCAATGGAGTGGGCTATTAGGTTGAGAAGCAAAACCTTTCCCAGTGTCCCTTAAATCACATCATAAGATATCAATTCAATCTGCTCATAAGATCAGCTCATGATCAGGATAAATCTCTTTCAAAATTGCTTTTGTGGTTATATTGGGAACCACATGAGAAAATCATAATCATTACCTTACAGTCATACCTTGGTGTTTCACTCAGAAATGTATAATCTACCTTGATCACCTACTTTATTCACAAGACTTGACTCCAAATGACTTTCATCTATTTCCAAAAGTCAAATCCTTTCCCAAGAGATGAAGATTTCTCATCAATGAGAATATTCAAAAGAAAGTAGCAGACAATGAACAAAAATAAAACTCCAAAAGAATTCATGACACATCATTTGTGAATGAATCATCTGAATATTGGGTTTGAGACCAATTACATGTTTTCAACCATATTCCCTTTTGGAATTTTAGGATCATTAAACTTCAGAGTTTGTATCAATGGTTGAGATAAAAGGATAAGGAAAATTAAAAGCAATTTCTGAGATCACCAAGTCCAAAACTTTCATTTTATAGATGACCAATGAAATGAGAAGCCATGTGCCATGTCCAAGGTGACTCTGTTGGAAAATAAGAGTCAGGACCAAAATCTGTGACTTCCAACTTGTTAAGACATTACCCAACAAATGATTGTCCTCTCTTTGCTTGAACATTCCCCAGGGATAAAAAAAAAAAAAAACTAATTACCTCCTTAGACAGTCCCTTCCATTCTTTGGATAATTTTAATTGTTAGGATTTGCTTCCCTACATTGAGTTTCACAGGTTTCTCTCAAATTTCAACCTGTAAGTCATAATTTTCCCTCTGGAACACAGAACATGTATACTAACTCCTTCTCAAAACGTCCCTTTAAAATACTATCATGTCACCTTTATCTCATCCCATTCAGACTAAATGTCTCTAGTTCCATCAGCCAAATCTTATTTGATAGAATAAAAGTTCTTTCAAAATCCTGCTTTCCCAACTCTGAACTAGGTCATGGGATCATGCTTATCTTTCCTGTATCAGAAGAGAGCAAGGAGTCAAGAGCTATTATGTAGCTTGTAAATATTCTAAAATATGCCTAATAGCTATGGCAACCTTTTCTTCTCTTATGAAGCATTTTCCCTAGTGAAAATCTGAGTCATCTAAAAAGCTAAGAACATTGCAAAAACAGGAGACATATGAGGCAAATTAAAACCCTCCTCCTCCTCATTAAGTGGTTAATTCATTTCTCTGCTTCCCAAGAATTAAGATATTGCCACCACTGCAAAATCATCAGGAAAAGGAAAAACTGGGCTACAAAGCAATGACATTTTCTGAGTTGAATGAGAAGTAACAACTATCTGAGGGCAACTATAACTTGTAGCCTGGCATTGTTTTGTGATCAAAATTGCTCAATTATTCATTTTTTAAAAGTGTAATTAGCCTGCCTTTGATGGTCCTGGTCCCATATTCCTCTCACACAAGAATTCTTTAATGGAAGAAATTTACTGAAATCTTAATCAATAAAACCCTAATCATGTTTCTCTATCTTGTGAATAGAGTTCAAGATTTTAAATAACACTTTTACAGTGGTTGGAGACTTTCATGATATTTAGCCTCAATTTAGTTTTGTTTTGGTAAAGTTTTTTTCATGGGAAAGAAGGGTTGGATTATTGACTCTCTAGTAAGATGAAGAGAACACAAGAATCAGTCTTAGAAGTTAGATATGACAAAGATCACCTCTCTTAACCTTTTCATTTCACAAGGGAAGCCATTTGTACAAAGCTGCAGGGAGAGAAAGTAGCAAGTCAAAGAGCCAGGGTTTTAACTCAGACCCTCTAAATGTAAAACTTACTTCATATCACCATCTTAATGAGCTCGGGTCAATTTTTTTTCATTAATTTGAAAAAGTAAATTTGGATATTTACGGAAAAAAATCCTGGGACAGACATCACTCAGAACAAAATCACACTCAGCTAAAATTATGAAAAGAATCAAGTTTATATTTATTGTTGTTAGGTCTTTAAGAAGTCAAATTAAAGGAGATAACCTCCCTAAAAAAATTCTCTCCCTGCATAGTTTATATCTAGAAATTCTCTCCCATTGTCCCTCTTCAGCTTCTGGTTTTCCTTTTGTTTATGCAACTGAGATCAGTCTTCTCTTAGCCTTAATAATTAACTATGGTCATTGACTACCAAAGCAGAAATGAGGTTTCATCTTTTCATTAGATCACATGTTATATAATTATACCCTCCCCTATTTTTCTGCAAAAGGCTAGACCCTAGATAACAACAGGAACTAGTAAATCTGAACCTCTCTAGATGTGACTTCCTTCCAAGATTGGCTAAAGTAAAGATTCTCCATGAACACTCTCTGTAAAGAGTCATCTGGCTTTTATATGAGGTTAACTATTTTCACCTGTAATTGGATTTTGTCTCTTCTTTCTCTTTTTAACTTCATACTATCTCCTATTTAAGTTTTCTAGTATCCTCTTGTTACCAGATTTCTGCTCAGTATACATTGCAGCAATGCCCAGCTACAATTTGATAATCTCTGAAGATGTCACATTATGGCCCCATGAACAACTAGCTAATAACTAACATGGTACCTACTCTGTCCCAAACACTGTACTAAGTGCTTCAAAATTATTACTTTATTTGATCCTCATCACAACCTTGTGACATAGGTAGTATTATTGTCCCCATTTTATGATGAAGACATTGAGAACCAGAGGTTCATTTACCAAAAATCATATAGCTAGTTAAGTGTGTTAGGTTGTATTTGAACCCAGGTTTTCCTGACTTCAGTCCCAGAACTCTATCCAGCATATCACAAATAAAAAAGAATTATTTGTTAGTGGATATAAGGGTCCTTCTCTGTTCCTCCAAATGAGTCAATACAATTCATCACTCTGAGGGTTTTTTGGACAGGATTTGCACAAGTCAATAAAATATCTTGTCTGAAGCATTGCCCCAGACCTTGTTTTGTAGAGAAATGAACCAATCAATTGCATTTCAAATGTACCATTATAGTTAAATGATTAATTTCAAAGGTATTTCCATTTTTAAATTTAAACTTGCAAAAAATCCCTAATGAGCACTATATAGGCATAAGATGTAAAATGTTCATGTAACATCAAGCCCTGAAACTTGCTAACAAATAAGGCTGTACAAAAATAGAGTGGGATGGGCTTTCCATCACCGAAGTTAGGTGAACATCTGTAGATATTGACATCAGGTGGACTACAGGGCCTTTCCAAATCTCTAGTTTTGACAATTAATGATGCCAAAAGACTTAGACATTCCCCTACCAGGTGTGAGTGATTAGCTAAATTACAAGAAGGTATAAAGCAAACTAGCCATTGCTGTGTCTGAAGAAGCAGCAGACAGCCTCTAGGCAGACTACACCACAATTTGTATCTGATATATCTGCAATGCATATATTCAATGAATAAGAACAGAAAACAGTTTGGTAATAATCATTTGAAAAGATATTCGGCCTCTCTGATAATCAAAGTGATACAAATTAAAATGACCTTAAAAATACCACCTCACATTCATAAAAATTGACAAAAGTAACATAACTAAATGATGGCAGGGTCATGAAAAACAAGACATTTATTCACTACTGGTGAAATTATAAATTCAGAGATGATTTTGGGGGAACAATTTGGCAATATAGTGAAAATTCTGCAAATAATCATACCTGTTTACCCAGACTAATCAAATCAAAATTACACTTGCATAAAAAAAATATAAAACCACCATATATTATAACAGATTTTTTAAATGTATTCACATTTTTGCTGTTCTGCTGGCAGAGGTGCTCACCAAAGGGCCACACATGCCTTAAGACAGAAGATGGACTGCACCCTGTCTCTTATAGCTATTGCAACAAACAAAGATTTTTTTCCTTCCTCCCCTGTTCCCTGGCCTTTAAAGTTCAAGTTTGTATAAAAATTAATTTACATGGAATTGCTTAAGATTATTGATTAGCTACTTTAGCCAACTTCCAGCAATTTAAAAGTCCACTCCTTAAAGAAATGCAACAATAAAAAAGCAATATGTCTACTACTATTGAGCCAAGACTCATGCTAACATAGTGCTATGATTAATAAAGTTTTTTTTTTTCTTGCTTTAATATTGCCAAGTTGTTTTGGGTTTGTTGTTGTTTTGTTTTTTTGTAAAGGAGATTCGTTTCATGAGGCTTCCTTAGTCTGGGCAACATTGTAGCTGGAATTTATGGAAGGAAAGAGAAAATTCTTTCTCTAATTGTTTTTATACTAAAGAACATGACTAAACCACTAAACAACAGCAAGAAATGTACAGTCCTGCTATGTTGGAAACACAAAAATAAAAATTACTGTCCTCAAGTAACATATAGTCTATAAGAAAAATAATAATTGATGTTTTCACAGTATTTTACATAATCTTATTTGGTCCTAACAACAACCTTGTGAGGAACTACTGCAGTATTATGATTCCCATTTTGCAGACAAGCAAACTGCAACCAAGTGACTTACCCATGAACCACTCTGCTAATGATATGGGATTCAAATATGTCTTTCTTGTTGTTGTCTATTGCTTTTTAAATCATGCCAAGAGACCAATCAAATTATGTCAGTTCCATAGAAACTGTTTTCCTCAAGTTATTTTATAGATTTTTGTAAGTACTTTTCCTCAAGGCATTTTTGTAGTTATTTTTATAGTTATCTTTGAATTTTGTATTAGATATAAATAAGACCTAGAAAAACAAACATATAAGGCTTTGATGACTTATCTCTCTCGCTTGGTGCATTGATCAAGACATCAAAGAGAAGGCATTATTTTTTCATAAAAGATAGAAGAGGATATGAGCCAAGAAAGCATTAAAATAATGTCAGTTCTTCAACTTACATAGACACTTAAGTTCCTAGCCTTTGAAGACTTGTCTGTCACCTGCCACCCCCTCTCTTTTTTCCAGTAATGAAGAAAAAGGTAAAATGAAATACATAATTTAACAGCAGTAAGCAGTCTAGCCAAGGACACTGGGATTTGCATGGCAATGACCTTCCTTTCCTTTTTTATTCATTTGATGAATGACACTTGAAGTTTCTCTTTTCTCTTTATAAAAATCTTGAGTTCAGGACACGATGCCTTGTTTTTTGACAAAAGCATGGAACCTTTCTTTTAATTGAAGATTAATAGAATCTTCTCTCCTTGAAGACAGACTTCTCTGCAGATTTTCTTGATTGCAACTTATAACCCAAAGTATATCTGTTTGGGATTACTTTCTATAGTAGGAAGCACTCCACTTTAATCTTTAGTGTCCCTGATCTACTGTCACTCATCTCTTTCCATATTTTACCCACCATCATTTATTTTCTCTTCTATTCATGTAATTGTAAATGTTACTAAAAGAAAGTCACAATACCATTTTAACCTAATTTCAAGAAGTTATTCACTAATGCATGGGGGAAAAAAAACTTTGTCTTCCAAAGCTGACCCCCTATCATCACTCTTTCTACCATACCTGTTCCAAATCTTTTCTTCTCTTAAGTCCCTGTGTCAAATGTATATATTATAAATAAGAACATCTTTATGATTGCTTTCTCTATCTCAATTCTACTACTCAGATCTCCTCAATGTGATTTACAGTTCTCTCCTCCTTTGCTCCAGTCTTTTAAGAGTTAGTTATTTTCTTTGTCAATGTAAGCTTTTCCATTTTTGCTCTTGGCCTTATCTGCTGCTCTGTACTCCAAGATATTCCTTTTTACCAAAATCTTTTAATAAATCCCCTGGCTTCTTCTATCCTGTCCATAAAAATACTTAAGTCAGGGGACTTATTAAAAATAAAAACATCTCTTACTTTATTATTCCATCAATCCATCATCGTGTATAACAGGTGATACAAATTGCAGCTTATTTTTTTTTTGTGCAAGCTGAAAGCTTAAAATGGATTTTACATATTTAAATACAATTCTTAGAATGATGTTTATATTTTTAAACAAATTGTATAGTTTATATGGTCCACAAGCCATTTGCTGCTATATTACTCTTCCTTTCTATTGAATTCGGAAAGAGAAAGACAGAGAGACAGAGAGAGACAGAGACAGAGATTATGTGCAGTTATTGCCTGTCCTTTCTCACATGCTACTACTAAATTTTAATCCCTTTGGAATCTAGTTTATAATGCTACTTACTTGTTGAAGTGCTTCTTCCAATGATTTCTTAATTGCTGAGTCCATTGTCTTTTTCCCTGTCTTATTATTCTTGACTTCTGCAATATTGATCAATCTGTGCTTTCACATATTTTCCTAGGTTTTCCTGACACTGTGTTCTTCTGATTCTTTTATCTCTAATCGTTCCTTTTTGGGTTCCTTTGCTGGATCTTCATTAATGTCCTACTCCCCTGTGAATCCGTGGAGCCTAGGACCTTTTTGCAGATGTTCTTTCTTTTTCTTTCCATACTTTCTATAAAATGATTAGCTGCCATGGATTTGATTTAATCTCTATGCATATAAATAAAAAAAATCTGCCTACTTTTCCCAGATCTCTTTTGAGTTCCAATTATACATCAACAACTGCTTGGTGATCATCTTTACTTGGATGCCCCAAAAGCATCACAAATTCAACACATGCAAAATATGACTTATCCTCTTCTCTTCTTCATTTCAAAAAGACTCATTCTTCTTCCTATCTTTCCCATAATTCTTGAGGGTTCTATTCTCCTTCCAGGTATCCTGGAAGGCTAACATAATTGTAATCATCCTCAATTATGAACTCTTTTTCAGCTCCTATAGCCACACAGTTGCCAAGTTATTTTGATTCTTTCTCATACTAATCTCTTTTTCTCCAACAGCCTTCAACCTAGTTCAAACACTCATTCCTTTTAATACAGATTTTCAATAATCTCTTAATTTGCCTTCCTTCCTCTCTTTTCACTTTATCCAATACACAACAACCAAATTAATATTCCTAAAGCAGAGTAATTATGATACTTCCTTCTATTCTAAAACCTTTAGTGGCTCATTACTACATCAAGGATAAAATTAAACCACCTTTCTTTGTCATTTAAAACCTCTCACTGAATCCAAACTACTTTTTAAAAGTAACACTACATTATTTCCCCATCACCTATATTATATTTCAGCCAAATTTGCCCACTTGCTTTTCTCCATATGCAACTTTCCATTTCTTAATTCTGTCTTATTGTTGTCTTCTCTCTATTTTAGGAATAGCATCCCTCCCCACTAACCTCTGTCTTTTGAAACCTCTATTTCCCTTCAAAATTCAGCTGAAGTGAAGCATCATATATCAGCTCAAGTAAAGCATCCTACATTTTGATCTCCTCAGCTTTTAGGATTTACTCCCACTCCTCTGTCTTTGCCTTGACATTAATTTCTATATATTTTATATTTACTTATCAGTGTATTATTGTTTTCCCCCAGTAGGATGAAAATTCCTTGAGGGCAAGAGTTGTTTTAATTTTAATTTTGTACCCTTGGCAATTGGCATGTAGTAGGTACTTAATATATGATTGTAATTGAATTAATTTTAATTCATTAGTATTAAGATGTTTAATATGATTATTGAGGACCATATGTCCTCAGGTTCCCTTTAGCAGATACTTTAAAAATTACTATCAACATTAGAATGGATATTTTACTACACAAAATTTGTGATAGTAAAAAAAAACTGCTACCAGAACCCATTAATAAAGAATAATTATATCTATTTTCTTATGTATGAAGTGAAAACTATTTATTTATGTAGTTCTTTATCATTTTTTAAAATTTAACATTTTATCAACCATCTTTTGTTCATATCTTCAAAAACTATTAGTGAATTTAGATAATAATTATCATTTTTATTTTACAGCGATCAAGATAGGTTTTGACTTGCCCGAAATCACAGTGCTATTAGCAAGCCAGGACAAAATCCCGGATCTCCTGAATGATTTTCTGATGTTCTTTCCAAGGTATCTTGCTACCATTTTGTAGTTGGTAACCATAAGTCATGACTCTCCTAAAACTGAGCAAATAAACGATCCCTAGGGTTTTTTTGTATATGATATAGAGAGGTAAATCAGACAAGAAAGGACACATATCTATATCACTACCATTTCTTGTTTGTCACTGATAGTTCTATCTCTGTCATTTTGTCCCCTCTCCTGTGGAAAAGGTTTTCTCATTCCTTACATGTGTGACTGACTATAGGTTCAAGATTGCATAAGAGGAAAAGGGAATCCAGAACAGGGTTGAACAAAGATGAAAATGAGAAGGAAGCTAACGACTGAAGGTCATGATAAAGGCAGAAAGTGGCCATGAGAATCTTAAGGGAATGTGAAATATGAGTATAAAAAAACTAAAAGTTTCAAATGATAATGAAGCCTAAGGCTTGATCATCCTAGTGGGTAGCTGAAGTGCCCTAGAAGTGGAAGTCATAAGAATTCAATAAAGTATGAGGACAGAATGTTAGAAGGATCATTAATAAAATCTGACAATTATAAAGCATGTTCCCTACTTCACTTACATTATGTGAATGAGTAAAAATTCAATTTGCACAGAGTTACCAGGAACTCATCTATCTCATGAAGTTTGCAAAATGTTTTTACATACCGTATTTAGCTTTAGTCTTAAAACAAACTAGTGAGTTTGGCATGAAAGATAGTATGTCACTTTCATAAGTAATGAAATTGTATCTCTATGAAGTTAGTGACCAGACTAAGGTCACATAAATGTCAAAGAAGGAATTTTAACTCAGATTTCCTGATTGTAGGTCCAATATTCCATAAAATTGAAGTATTCATTTCCCATAGTGGCCCTAGAAAGAACATAGATTAATAATTTAAATAATTTTAAGTTGATTTTCTTATCTGTTAGCACAGTCCTCATTTTATACATAAGAAAATAAATACAAATAGTATTTTAGATGACTGTTCCAGGGTCATACAGATAATTCATAACAGACCAAGTCCAAGAAATCACTTAATACAAAACTATATTTAAATCCAGACTGCCTTTTTATGGTGCTAAACAACCAATTTATGTGGCATTTTTAGCCGAATACATTGGCTTTTTTTTTTTCAACCAAGACTGGTTATTTTGCTATTACCATGTAGAGATGGTCTCACTCTCAATCACAAAATAATCATATACTATGTGATTCCATTACTCTAATGTAAATAAAAATTTACTTACTTGATTGTTGTTTTGGCTATTTAATAGATTATTTCATCCAAAAACCAGATTCCACTCAGAAATTCTTAATAACTCTCCACTTCTGCCTATTCTGCAGTTCCAAATTAGTTGCTATTAATTTTTAAAAAGCAAAAATTAACCTCTTGCTTTTTAAAATACAACAGAGGGGAAAGAACTTTAAGACAGGAAATTACCTCAGTGAAATAAATTAATTAGAACAAGAAAAGGTTGGAATCTAAGTAAAGTGTACTACAGATAGTTACTGACCAAAGCACATAATTGTTCTTTAAAGAATGGTCCAGTTATACTGATAACTCTCTTAGTTTCCCAGATAAGGGAGAAAGGAAAATTCGGACTGATTTCAGCCAAAGGATCCAAGATAGTTTGGATCTTTGCTGGAAACTGAGTAGATGCCCATCAATTGGAGAATGGCTGAATAAATTGTGGTATATGAACATTATGGAATATTATTGTTCTGTAAGAAATGACCAACAAGATGATTTCAGAAAGGCCTGGAGAGACTTACACGAACTGATGCTGAGTGAAACGAGTAGGGCCAGGAGATCATTATATACTTCAACAACAATACTATATGATGACCAATTCTGATGGACCTGGCCATCCTCAGCAATGAGATCAACCAAATCAGTTCCAATGGAGCTGTAATGAACTGAACCAGCTATGCTCAGCGAAAGAATTCTGGGAGATGACTAAAAACTATTACAATGAATTCCCAATCCCTATATTTTTGCCCACCTGCATTTTTTATTTCCTTCACAAGCTAATTGTACAATATTTCAGAGTCTGATTCTTTTTATACAACAAAATAACAGTCTGGTCATGTATACTTATTGTGTGTCTAATTTATATTTTAATATATTTAACATCTATTGGTCATCCTGCCATCTGGGGGAGGGGGGAGGGGAAGGAGGGGAAAAATTGGAACAAGAGGTTAGGCAATTGTCAATGTTGTAAAGTTACCCATATATATAACCTGTAAATAAAAGGCTATTAAAAATAATAATAAAAATTAACCAAAAAAAAAAAAAGAAAATGGAAGTCAGTTCAAATCAAAGAAAATTATGCTTGATGAATCTCCAAAAAGCATGGGGACTGACTGACAACTGAAATTGTCTCTCCCCTCACCAGCTCTGCCTCACTCCTCATGCAGGACATGACATTCATCTCCATCAGTGAGGAGAGTTCCATGCCAATGAGACTTAAGACAGGAGTTACATCCATAACGTGAAAAATTGATGGGCATTTCTTTGGTTTTTACAGTTATAAAAATTAAATTGAAGAAGTGAAACAAATTAGAAAATTGAAACCTATGAAGTCATCAAAGAATAATCAGGAGTGGAGGTTTAGATTTGAATGGGAATCCCCTGGACTTTTCCCTTTCCCTCCTTGGGAATGTGAGCTCCCTGGGGGCAGAGACTGGTTATGTGACAAGAAAAGGGAGGTGACTAACAATAGCTAATTGTTAAATTAAAGGAAGAACTGCTCTAGTCATATTTTGCTCAAAAATGAGTATAATACATACCTTAGAAAGGAGAATGGTAACAGGGAAAGGATCTTGATTTGTCAAAATCCTGAAAGAAGTAGGGCTAAGACCTGAATTCTGTAGGCATGTGTTCCTATTCAGTGGAACTGGGGTACTCCCTTTCTTGCAAGAATGTAAAATAAATCTTTCCGGCATTCATCAGTGACTCAGTGGAATTCTTGGTAAGATATTTGTTTCTTACAATAAGGAGATTGCATGAAAAGGGATCGAAAAATAACAGTTCTAGACTCTGATATTACTGGTTTTGTGATCACAGGAAAACTATGGGTCCCTACATTCAACATGATCCTTTCCTTCTCTGTACTTACAAACTAGTTGGGAGGATAGGGCATATATATAACAACAAAGTAATGTGCAATTTGATGTTAAAATAAGTAATGCAATCTTGAAGTGTTGTGGAAATTCAAATAAGAAGCTAATCATTCCAGTTTTCATAAATAGACTTCAAAGAAGAGCTGGCACTTGGTCTTCACAAATGGGAAGTATTTTGATGGGAGGAGATACTAGGAATATATTAGGTAGGGACACAACCGTGAGCATTGGCAAAGAACAAGCAATGTTCAGAAAACCAGCCTGATTCAACAGAAAACTTATTGCACCATTTAATCAAGAATTCTAGACCTTATAAGTCACTTCAATTTTCTATGGCTCATGCCTGAGCTATATACTTTGCATTAAGGATAGAGTTACAGCTTTTGTGTGGACATAGTGTCAAAATAATTCTCTCTCTCTTAAATCCCTTAAATTATGTATAATGTACAGTAGGTAAATGAACCAGATCTATAACTTCTTTCTAAATTAGATCTCAAAAATATTGTATTTATATAACAATTTCAGGTGTGCAAAGTATTTTACAAAATTATCTTTTATTCTCACAAGAATTCTGAGAGATAGTTACGATTTTTATCCTCTTTTTTTTTTCAGATTGGGAAACTGAAGCTGAGAAAAGTTGCCCAGGGCCATGTAGCCAATGTCTGAGGCCAGACTTCTTGACTCCAATTTCATGATTCTCTCCACTGCCCCATCTAGGTACATATAAGGACATACATAAATAACCACTGAATGGAAGAGTGGGTACAATAAGCCATATCACTTAGATACTTTTTCTCATTCCTTTTTTCCTTTTGCTCAGCACTGTAGTTGAAGTTATATAAACTAAATGAGCATATTAATAGTAGACTTTTCCAGTTGACTGAACTGAATTGGAAAGTATTTGAGGGGTTCTCCTTAAATGCTAGCTTAAGAAGTCTGAATGATAGAATGCAATGAAAAACTATTGAACTCTTTTGAGCAGAAAAAATGATATAGGCCCTCTTTCTGGAAGATTGGTAGTGAATGGAAAGAGAGAGATGGAGAAATTTCATTCAAGCAAAGAGAGATCTATGTTAGTTGGTATACAAATAAGGAGGCAGTAGGAAAGGAAAGATTGAAGTTGCCCCAAAAAAGGAAAGCTGTTGCTTTAAGATCCTGGGAAAGCAGAGAGGGGAAAGTTCAATAATTATGCAAGAAGAAAAGTTCTGTTCTTTATAGATAGAAAGGAAGGCAGAAATGGTTGGTTAAAACAAAGCGATCTTCAGGTGTATTGAAGAAGAATTGAGGTGCCTCCCATTATTTAGCCTGAATCTTTTCAGTAACATAGAAGACAAAGTCATCTGCTAAGAGAAAGAAGGGTAGGAGTAGGAAGGGAAAGGAGGAATGTGGCCAAAATTTGTAATCCTTTTAACACTTGTAAGGTAGGTTCTTTATATTCCTGTTCCTAGTCTTCTTTTTATTATGGACCTTGGATAGTCTCCCAGGATATTTCCCTAAGGAAATAAAGATAAATGGCAGAGAGTATAAAGAAGCTTCACAAAGGAGTAGTGAGGATGGGGGGGAAGCTATTTGGCAACTTTTAGAGCAGAAACAAGAAAATTTCAAAAAGACTCTTCTTGTGCTATGTAAATGATATGCAAATATGCATATGTGTATGCAGAGCATGTAACTTGCTAGTCACTCCATGCTCTTGGCTGTGGTCAGTGTTACTGATGGCTGGCCCAAGGCCCTAGCCTATGCTGACTGTCACTAAGGTCTACTTACTGTTACATGGACTCTGATATACAGATCAGGTACCAATTCATTTTAATATAATGCTTCATAGATCATAAAGCACTTTACTTACAATAACTCCATGAGGTCCACAGTGTGTGTTATTATTCTGACTTTATAGACAAAGAATGTGAAGCTGTGAGTGGTATAAGGATTTACTGACAATGACAAAGCAAATAATTGTTGTAGATAGAATTTAAACCTGATTTGACTCCAAATCCACATATTCAGAGCTTCTTCTACTATGACAGAGAAGAAACACTATGTATACCCAAAGTAACAGCCAACTATATTCACATGAAGGGGGAAAATGAGCAGAATGGATTTACAAATAACTTTTTTTCAAATGCTTTCCTATTTTTATCTTTAATTGATATTCACTAATGACACTATAGTTACAATTTTAATTAACAAATTATAATGGGCAATTAATTGAAGAAGATGAAAAAAAAATTCCAAACCTAATATAATGAAATGAGCATTTTCATTTAATCATTACGGGGGAAAATGTTTTATTTATAAAAGCTGGCATCTCACCAAAAGATTAGTCTTTCCAAATGAGGAAAAAAATGCTTTCAAAAGAAAATGAAAGTGTAAAAACTTAATGGAACAGTGATGGAGGCTACATTTTAAGATGTGTCCTTATTTTCTTTTTCTAGATACATAAAAACAGTCTGCATTTCCTTAAAAATTGTAGGTCATCTTGGTTATTATTATTATTATTATTATTACAGTTTTTTTAATTTACAAAACATACGCGTGGGTAATTTTTCAACAATGACCCTTACAAAACCTTCTGTTCCAACTTTTCCCCTCCTTCCCCCCCACTCCTCCCCAAATGGCTGGTAGTCCAATGCATGCTAAATATGTTAAAGTATATGTTAAATACAATATATGTGTACATATATTGTTATATTGTTATCTTGCTGCACAAGAAAAATCAAATCTAGAAAGAAAAAAAACCTGAGAAGGAAAACAAAAATGTAAGCAAACAAAAATAGAAAGAGTGGAAATGTTATGTTGTGGTCCACACTCATTTCCCAGAGTTCTCTCTCTGGGTGTAGCTGACTGTTCATTACTGAACAATTGGAACTGGTTTGAATCATCTCACTGTTGAAGAGAGCTACATCCATCATAATTGATCATTGTATAATTTTGTTGTTGCCATGTATAATGATCTCTTAGTTCTGCTCATTTCACTTAGCATCAATTCATGTAAGTCTCTCCAGACCTCTCTGAAATTATACTACTGGTCGTTTCTTACAGAACGATAGTATTCCATAGCATTTATATTCTACAATTTATTCAGCCATTCTCCAATTGATGGACATCCATTCAGTTTCCAGTTTCTAGCCATTACAAAAAGGGTTGCCACAAACATTTTTAAACCTTTCCCTCCTTTAAGATCTCTTTGGAATATAAGTCCAGTAGTAACACTGCTAGATCAAAGGGTATGCACAGTTTGATAACTTTTTTGAGCATAGTTCCAAATTGCTCTCCAGAATGGTTGGACTTGTTCACAACTCCACCAACAATGTATCAGTGTCCCAGTTTTCCCACATCTACTCCAACATTCATCATTATGTTTTCCTGTCATCTTAGCCAATCTGAGAGGTGTATAGTGGTATCTCAGAATTGTCTTAATTTGCATTTCTCTGATCAATAGTGATTTGGAGCACCTTTTCATATGATTAGAAATGGTTTTTATTTCTTCATCTGAAAATTGTTTGTTCATATCTTTTGACCATTTATCAATTTGGGAATGGCTTGATTTCTTATAAATTTGAGTCAATTCTATTTTGGAAATGGAGCCTTTATCAGAACTTTTGAATGTAAAAATATTTCCCAGTTTATTGCTTACCTTCTAATCTTGTCTGCATTAGTTTTGTTTGTACAAAAATCTTTTAATTTGATATAATCAAAATTATCTATTTTGTGATAAAAAAATGATCTCTAGTTCTTCTTTGGTCACAAATTCCTTTCTCCTCTACAGGTTTGAGATGTAAACAATCTTATGTTCTTCTAATTTATTTATAATCTCATTCTTTATGTCTAGATCATGAACTCATTTTAACCTTATCTTGGTATATGGTGTTAAGTGTGGGTCAATACCTAATTTCCAATTTTCCCAGCAATTTTTCTCAATGAATTCTTATTCAGTGAGTTCTTATCACAAAAGTTGGGGACTTTGGGTTTGCCAAACACTAGATTGCTATTGTTATTGAATATTTTGTACTGTGAACCAAACCTATTCCACTGATCAACTAGTCTATTACTTAGCCAGTACCAAATGGTTTTGATAACCACTGCTTTATAATATAGTTTTAGATCAGGTACAGCTAGGCCACCTTCATTTGATTTTTTTCATTAGATCCCTTGAAATTCTTGACCTTTTATTCTTCCAGATGAATTTTGTTATTATTTTTTCTAGTTCAGTGAAATAGTTTCTTGGGAGCTTGATTGGTATAGCACTAAATAAATAGATTAGTTTAAGTAATATTGCCATCTTTATTATGTTTGCTTGACCTATTCAAGAATCTTAATATTTTTCTAATTGTTTACATCTGACTTTATTTGTTTGAAAAGTGTTTAGTAGTTTTGCTTATATAGTTCTTGACTTTCCCTTGGCAGATAGATTCCCAAATATTTTATACTATCGACAGTTATTTTAAATGGAATTTTTCTTTGTATCTCTTGCTGTTGGATTTTGTTAGTGATGTATAAAAATGCTGATGATTTATGTAGATTTATTTTGTATCCTGCAAATTTGCTGAAGTTGTAGATTATTTTTAATAGCTTTTTAGCAGATTTACTGGGGTTCTCTAAGTATACCATCATATCATCTGCAAAGAGTGAGAATTTGGTTTCCTCATTACTACTCTAATTCCTTTCATCTCTTATTGCCAAAACTAGGATTCTAATACAATATTGAATAGTAATAGTGATAGTGAGCAACCTTATTTTAACCTGATCATATTAGGAATGGTTCCAGTTTATCCCTACTACATGTGATGCTTAGTGATGGTTTTAGATAGATGCTACTGACTTTTTAAAGGAAGAATTCATTTATTCCTATACTCTGAAGTGTTTTTATTAGGTATGGATGTCGGATTTTATCAAATGCTTTTTCTGCATCTATTGAGATAATCATATGGTTTGTGTTAATTTGGTTATTGATATAGTCAATTATGCAAATAGTTTTCCTAATATTGAACCAGCCATGCATTCCTGGTATAAATCCTACTTGGTCATGGTGTATTATCCAGGGGAATTTTCTATAATCTCTTTGCTAATATTTAATTTAAGATTTTTGCATCAATATTCATTCAGGAGTTTGGTCTATAATTTTCTTTCTCTGTTTTCATCCTGCCTAGTTTAGGTATCAGTACCATGTCTGTGTCATAAAAGGAATTTGGTAGCAATCCCTCATTCCCTTTTTTTTTTTTCAAACAGCTTCTATAGTATTGGAGTTCTTTAAATGTTTAGTAGAATTCACATATAAATCCAGCTAGTTCTGGGGATTTTTTCTTAGGGGGTTGATTAACATCTTGTTCTTTTTCTTTTTCTAAAATGGGACTATTTAAGCAAATCATTTCTTCCTGTTAATCTGGGCAGCTGATATTTTTGTAGGTATTCCTAAATTTCACTTAGTTTATCAAATTTATTGGCATATAGTTGGGCAAAGTAACTCCTAATTATTGCTCTAATTTCCTCTTCATTAGTGGAAAGTTCTCCCTTTTCATTTTCAAGACTAACAATTTGATTTTCCTCTTTCCTTTTTCTAATCAAATTTACAAAAGGTTTATCTATTTTGTTCTCTTTTTTTCATAAAACCAACTCTTAGTTTTATTTATTAATTCAATAGTTTTTTATTTACTTTCAATTTTATTAATCTCTCCTTTTATTTTTAGAATGTCAAGTTTGGTATTTGATTAGATTTTAATTTGGGCTTTTTCTAGCTTTTTTAATTGCAAGCCCAATTCATTGATCTCCTCTTTTATGTATTTTATTCAAGTAAGCCTCTAGAGATAGAAAATTTCCCCTTATCACCGCCATGGCTGCACCCAACAAATTTTGTTATGTTGTCTAATTATTATCATTCTCTTAAATGAAATGATTAATTGTATCTATGATTTTCTGTTTTACGCATTCATTCTTTAGGATGAGATTATTTAGTTTCCAATTACTTTTTGGTCTTTCCCCTGGCTTTTTATTGAATGCAGTTTTTATTGCATCATGATCTGAAAAAATGCATTTATTATTTCTGCATTTCTGCATTTAATTTTGAGGTCTTTGTGTCCCAATATGTGGTCAATTTTTGTATAGGCTCCATGAACTGCCAAGAAGAAAGTATACTCCTTTCTGTCTCCATTCAATTTTCTCCAAAAATCTATCATACCTAATTTTTCTAATATTCTATTTACCTCTTTAACTTCTTTCTTATTTATTTTATGCTTTGATTTATCTAATTCTGAGAGTGCAGGGGTTGAGATCTCCCACTATTATAGTTTTACTGTGTTTTTTTTTCCTTGCAGTACTCTTAACTTCTCCTTTAGGAATTTCCTAGCTATACCACTTGGTGCACATTTAGTATTGATATTGCTTCATTATCGATGGCACCCTTTAGCAAGATGTAATTTCCTTCCTTATCTCTTTTAATTAGACGAATTTTTGCTATTACTTGATTTGAGATCAGAATGGCAACCCCTGCCTTTTTACTTCACCTGAAGCATAATAGATTCTGCTCCAGCCTTTTACCTTTACTCTGTATGTATCACCCTATTTTAAATGTGTTTCCTGTAAATAACATATTATAGGATTCTGGCTTTTAATCCAGTCTGCTATCTGCCTCTGCTTTATGGGAGGTATAACTCATTCATGTTTAAAGTTAAAACTACTAATGCTGTATTTCCTACCATCTTATTGATCCTAAATTATACTTTTCTCTTTCCTTTTCCCCTTTCTGTCCTCCCCAGTATTTTACTTATGAGCACCACTTGTCTCAAGCAGCTCTCCCCCTTTTAAGTCCCTCCCCCTTTCTTATACCTTTCCCCTACTATTTCTATATTTCCTTCTATTTAGCCTTCCCCTTCCCTTTTTACTTTTCTCCTCCCATTTTTCAGTAAGGTGAGAGAAGTTTTTTTGTAAACCAAATATGTCTAATATTTTCTCTTTGAGCCAAATCTGATAAGAGTAAGATTCATACAATGTTCATATCCTTCCCTTCTTACCCTCAAATAAAATAGGTTTCCTTTGTCTCTTCATAGGATTTTATTTCCCTCTTTTTACCCCCACTTTTCCCTTTTTCTGGTATAATCCCCTTCCCACCTATAATTCCTTTTTCATACAGTAAAATTAAATTCTACATTCACTCTCTATGTATGTCCTTTTTACCTTTTTACTTGAGTCCTATATTTGGAGATCAAATTTTTATTTGGCTCTGGTTTTTTCAACAGAAATAAATGAAATTCACCTGTTTCACTGAATGCCCATTTTCTTCCCTGGAAGAAAATGCTCAATTTAGCAGGATAGTTTATTCTTGGCTGCATTCCAAGTTCCTTTGCCTTTCAGAATATCAGATTCTAGGCCCTTTGACCCCTTAATGTGGAAGCTGCGAGATCCTGAGTAATCCTTATTGTGGCTCCTCAGTTTTTGAATTGTTTTTTTCTGGCTGCTTGTAATATTTTTTCCTTGGTCTGATAGTTCTGAAATTTAGCCACAATATTCCTTGGAGTTTTAATTTTGGGGTCTCTTTCAGGAGGTGTTAGATGAATTCTTTCAATGTCTATTTTGCCTTCTGTTTCTATGACATCTGGGCAGTTCTCTTTGAAGATTTCCTGAAAAATAGGGTCTAAGCTCTTTTTTTCACCATGTTTTTCAGGGAATCCAGTAATCCTTAGATTATCTCTCCTAGATCTATTTTCCAGATCTATGGTTTTCTCAAGTAGGTATTTAACATTCTTTCAATTTTTTCTTTTTTCTTTTTCTTTTTTCTTTTTTTTTTTTTTTTTGGTTTTGTTTGACTGATTCTTGATGTCTCATAGAGTCATTCATTTCCATTTATTTGGTTCTGATTTTTAATGAATTATTTTCTTCATTTGCTTTTTTTAACTTCTTGTATTTGTCCAATAGAATTTTTAAATGAGTTGTTTTGTTCTATGGAAATTTTTCCCATTTCATAAAAAATTTTAAGGAGTTATTTTCTTTTTCCAATTCACAAATTCTCTTTTCCTGGGAATTCTTTACCTTTTCCAGTTCACAAATTCTGTTTTCCTGGAAGTTCTTTACCTTTTCCAATTCACAAATTCTGTTTTCCTGGGAGCTCTTTACCTTTTCCTATTCACAAATTCAGTTTTTTTTTTTTTTTGCGGGGGGGAGTTCTTTACCTTTTCCATTTCACATATTCTGTTTTTCAGGGAGTTGTTTTCTTCTTCCAATCTATCTTTTAATGAGTTATATGCCTTTTCCAAACCCTCTTGCAAAGTTTTCCTTTCCTCATTTTTCTTCTAGTTCTCTTTTAAATCCTTTTTAATTTCTTCTAGAAGAGCCTTGTATGCTGGGGACCAGGTTATATCACCCTTTGGGGTTTCATCTGGAGAAAATCTGCTTTTAGTCTCCTCGGGGTTTGAAATCTGTTCTTCTCTTTCACTATAAAAGCTATATATAGTTACAGCTTGCTTTGCTTTTTACTCTTTTTTTTAAAATTTGGGATCTGCTTTTAGTGCAAGGAAGACTTTCTAAGCTCCCTCTACAGACCAGTAACCTGTAGCAGAGTTCCCAAGAGACTTCATCACTTTGAGGTTCACTCTTTACCTTTTGTGTTTGTGTTGGATGTTTTATAACTTCTGTGCTGATCTACTGGCTTGCAATCAGGGCAGAGTAGCTAACACTGTGGTAGAGTCCTCCCTGTAGATTCTCTGCAGTGCAGAGTCTGCACCAGCCCGTGGAGACCGCACCCAACCCCAGGTCTACTCAGCGTGTGTTCTGCCTTCCTGACTGCTCCTGGCCTTCTCCTGCCTGATCAAAATAGGCCTTTTCTGGCAAGCTTTGAAATTATCTTCTGCTGGTAATTTGCTACACTCCCAATATTCATGGCTTCTGCCAATCCAGTACTTTTTCAGAGGCTGAATTTCATAATTAGTATGAGGGTAGGTGGGAGAGCTCAGAAAGAAATGCATGTCCTCTGCCATCTTGGCTCTGCCCCTCTGGCCATCTAATTTTTATCAATTACTAGTTCCTTCAAAAATCTATTGGGAAGACAGATATCTTCTCACCCTAACAAACTGCAATTATGATAATTATAAAAGATCAGGAGAGAACAGTAGAAATGGTACCTTGGAAGTGACCCAAGATCAGCTTTGAGCTCTCTAATTTCTTCATGGTTCCTGGTTTCTAATTACTTAACCTGGTTTAGCAGCACTATAGCAATTCACCCCCAACTCCTTTCCCCCACCTGGTTTCTGAACTGTATTTGCCTCACAACCCTGTCTTAAACTACTTGGTATTCATCTCAGTATTCAGTGTCATAACTAGCACTCTACATTGATTCCATAGCCAGCTTGTATACTAGAGAAATCGTGACATCCTCAGTTTAATAAGTTCTAAGAGAAATTACATGATTTATCACAACTCATTTAAAACATTTCAGCCTCTGTCCTCAGTCTTGAACTTCAGTTCCCTCTTAACTATGGTTTGTTTGTTTGTTTTTTCCCATCTCTTTCCAGTGTCAAAATCATTCTCTTTGTTGGATAGTAGAGAGATCAGAACATTGGGTAGGACACAGAAAAAGAAAAGAGAAGTAAAAGAAAGCTGAATTAAAGAGGAAATGAATATCTTTCCACCAGGATATCTAGGAGAGCCAGGTGAGAGAAGGGGCCTGCTGCATTAGATTGATTATGAGAGTTACCATGGTTTGCATAGAAAGGATACTGACTCAGACTAGGAATTGTAATGAATCCACTATTCACTTTGGGACCCACAGTGTTAGTTTGCTGTTATTGATTTTAAAACCAAGGCCCCTGAATGTTTCATCTCCCCACCCATCCCACTGCTCCTTTACCTTTTTGTGTACTGGATTCCCCATTCCATTGTAAGCTCCTTGAAGGCAGGAATTCATCTCTTGTTTATATTTACATCCCCACTCCAATGCTTAGCACAGTTATTGATACATATTTAAGCCTTAATAAATGTTTATTTCTTTCAGTGTCTTTTCCCTTGAGAAATCACTATAGTGAAGGGATGTGTCTTTTTGATCTGGAATGAAAGCTTATGTTGAACCAAAATGGAGCAAGCATTAAATAAGAAGAGGAATCATTGCAGTCACCTTCAATATAGCCTTTAGCTATCTATTTGCATTTTACTAATTAAATTTATTCCAAGTTTCCATATCCCCACAGAAAGGTATTCAGCACATATTATTATACAGAATATCTGATAGACAAGAAAGCTGAAAAGTAAAAGTCAAATGATTATATTTCTTTATTTCTGTCTTTGACTATATGATTTGTCCCCCAGACAATAGATCTTTCTCTTCAAGCACTAAAAGGCCATTGGGACATTGGGGGTGCCTGATTCACTCCTAATATACCTTCCCCAAGTTATTTATAGATTGTAGGTCACAGTATTCACAATTATGTTGTTCCTATTTATTTCTAGTGCCTTATTAGTATAAACGTGAAATTGTGAAATTCTGTAAAACTTGAAAATGGTGTTTTCTCACTCTACACAATACTTTAAAATCCTTTTTTCTTTTCCTTAACATTTTTTTCACAAACTGTAGCTCATTTGAGGCTTTAGCTTTCATAACACTCCATTTATGAGTTCTTGCCATTTTTATGGATAGATTAGACATAGAATCACAGAAGCTGAAAAGATGTTAGAGGACATTTAATTCAAATACCTTCTCTACAGACAGTTCCATATTACAGTTGTCTGACATAAAAAGGGAAGAAGAGAGCCAGGAAGTGAGCAACAGCACCAAAAAAAAAAAAAAAAAAAAAAAGATTAGCATATAGAGAAAAAACATATTAGGCTGAGATTCTGAGAGCAAGAACTATCTTTTACCTTTCTTTGTATTCCAGTGCTTGGCACATAGTAGGTACTTCATACTTCATAACTGTTGATTGGCTTACTGATAGACAACGAAATCTAAAACATTTCATATGTGTCTCATATTCCTAGACCACAATTTCTTTTGCCATTTCCTATTTCATAGTCATCTACTTTATTTCCAATTCTTAGCTATCACCAAAAGTGCTGACATAAAACCACAAAAAAACACAGCCCCATAGATACCTCCTTTCCTTGCTATAAGCCATTAACCAAGAGGAGATGAGAGGCAGATAGGTCCACTGAGAAGTACGCTAGCCTCTAGTCACCATTAAGAAAGTGTATAATAGTAGGTAAGTTTTTCCACTTCTTTCATAGTCTGTTTCCTTATATAAAATGAGAATATTAGACTGGAAGCTCTCTCAGGTCTTTTCTGGTTCAACAGGGAAAATTAGTCTATTGTTTTAAATGTTGTTCAAGTCTATGGCTTTTGTTGTTGTTAAGCACCAAAACATTCTATTATCTTTAATTGAATCCTTATTTTCTGAGGAAGCGTGAATAACATCATGACCTGATTTAAGCATACATTTTAGTTAATTAATTCCTGAAACAGTTTTTGGAGTGTTATATTGCTCTTGGTTAGTATTTTCCTTAATATTTACATCACTTCAGATAGAGGGAGAGATTTAATTCATTTTGAGTAGCTGCCAAATTCACAAGGCCATAAGGTAACAGTCCAGGACTAGTCCCTGAGTGTTTCCTTCACTCAAATGTCTTATCTATTGGCTACTAAGTGTTAGGCACTATAAATGGATGCAAAGATAAAATAAGATAAAATGTCTGGCCTTAAGAAGCTGCCACACTATTGTCAAGCAAAGGAGGAGACATATAGATCAATAACGACAATCCCTGGCAGTGAATAACATAAGGCACCTTATGAATGATGCTTGGGAAAGTTTAATGAAACCCTTGTATTTAAATACTTATAAGGAAGACCTAGTGGAGTTTGGGAAATGTAGAATACCAGCTACATTTTTTTTTTGTTTTAACTGTGAGTTAGGTACATATTTAGTCTTATACTTCCATTTTCATCTTCCCTGACTCCTAGAATAAATACATTATTTCAGCCAGTTTGGATGATGTAGTTTCCTTTATACACATCATGGTTATTTTTGATCAAGCTATCTACACTTAAAAGGAGTCCTTTCTTTCCTCTATGAGTTAAATTCTGTACTTCCATGACTAGACCTGACTCTCCAAGTCAGATCTCCTTCTCCTCTAACTTTCCATAGCACTTGTGATCTGAACTACACAATTAAGTACTCAATTATATAACTTCTTATACTTTTCTTCAAGCATCTCTATGGTATATTCTCTTCTCCCCAACAGGATTACAAGCCTCAAGTAACTAGAAAACATTTTCTAATCTTCTGGAACTGGGTTGAATGGAGAATCAATTGTTAAATTTTCAGTATGCTCATTTGCATGATGGAAATTAGAAAGTGTTACAACCAGGACTTGACTTATTGTTTTGTTGATTGTCTCGAATATTTTTAAAAGTGGTAGAGAGAGTTAATAATGTTAAATAAAATAAAAAATGGGTCCTACATACTTTTTTTGAAGAATTGATTACTAAAAATTCACCAACACACCCCTATTTCTAGAGCATCTGGTATATAGTGCTAAAAATCCGATTGACACTCCACATGTGTTTAAAGCAACTGAAAAAAGAACTCTGAAATGGAATAAAGAAGGAATATATTACTGATAAGTGAAATAAGGTTTATTCCCATAGAGTTGTATACTCCTCATTTCATTTTTAGTAAACTAAGAAGCAGCTTACCAGAGTAGCTAGAGAACTGGCCTAGAAACTAGGATGATCTGGATTCAAATCTTGCCTCTGTCACAAACTGGCTATGTGATCCTGGGCAAATTAGACTCACAGTGCTTGAGGCAACCCTCCAAGACTGAGTTGGAGAGAAGAAGCAAACCTGCATTGATAGAAGAGCTTTTTTTTACCTAGGATGACCCTATGTCAGTGAAATTAAAGAACCACCAGTCTCCATCTCTATCACCATGATGAAATAGAATATAGAATATTCAAATATAAATTTTAATTGATATATTCTGTTTCTTATACTATCATAAGTATCCATCCTTTTAAAGATGTATATTTTTGCAAGGCAATTGGGTTTAAGTGACTTGCCTAGAGTCATGCAACTAGGAAGTGTTAATTGTCTAAGGCTGGATATGAATTCAAGTCCTCTGACTCCAGGGCTGGTGCTCTATCCACTGTGCCATCTAGCTGCCCTTAAAAATAAGTTTAATTGATATTTTTGTTCCTTACACAACAAAATTATCTGAAGTATCCCCCTCCCATTAAAAGTATTTCATAAATAAATAATATTTTTAAAAACAGTGTAACTCAGCACTGTATCAAAAAAGTCTGAAAACAATTTAAATGTCTAATATCTATGAAATTCCACCTCCATGAGTTGTGGGGGAGGGGGGGTGTTTCCTATGAAATCTCTTCATTTGAGTACTGCTTGATCCTACTTGAACTTTATGAATGTGTTGCATTTACTTGTGATTTTTTGGTGTGTAGTTATTCTTTCCATGTGTTATTGTAGTTGCTATTTATATTATTTTCTAAGCCTTGCATAGTTCAGTCTACACCAATGATTATAGATTTTTTCCATGATTCTCTGCATTTCTCATAAACATTATTTTTTTTTCTAGTAAATTTATTTATTGATTTATGAATCACGGTGGGAGAGAAAAATCAGAGCAAAAGGGAAAAATCATAGGGGAGATTAAAAAAATAAACAAAAAAGAGGTGAACATAGCATGTGCTGATTTAAATTCAGTCTGCTCAGTTCTTTTTTCTTTATGCAAATGACATTTTGTGTCGAAAGTTTATTGGGATTGCTTTGGATCACTGAACCACTGAGAAGAACCAAGTCTTTCATAGTTGATCATCATACATTTTTGTGTTATTGTGTACAATGTATTCCTGGTTCTGCTCATTTCACTCAGTATCAGTTGGTATAAATCTTTCCAAACCTTTCTAAAATCAGGTTATTCATCATTTTTTATAGAACAATAATGTTCCACTACCTTCATATACTCAAACTTGTTCAGGCATTCCTCAATTGATGGGCATCTACTCATTTTCCAATTCTCTGCTATCACAAAAAGAGCTGCTACAAACAGTTTTGCACATATGGGTTCCTTTCCTTTCTTCATGATTCTCTTGGGATACAGATCCAGTAATAGCACTGCTGGGTCAAAGGGTATGCACAATTTGATAGCACTTTGGCATAGTTCCAAATTACTCTCCAAAATGGAGGGATAATTTCACAATTCCTTCAACAATGCATTAGTGTCCCAGGTTTCCCACATCTCCTCCAACTTTTATCATTTATCTTTTCTTGTCATCTTAGCCAATCTGAGAGGTGGGAAGTAGTACCTCAGAGTTGTTTTAATTTGTATTTCTCTAATAAATAGTGATTTAGAGCATTTTTTCATATAAGTATAGATGGCTTTAATTTCATCATCTGAAAATTGTTCCTATCCTTTCATAATTTATCAATTGGGGAATAATTTGTATACTTAAAATTTTGATACATTTCTTCTATATTTTAGAAATAAAACTTTTATCAGATGTAAAAGGCTGAAACTCTTGAATTGATGCACTGAGGTCGGAAAACTGAGCACTTAAGGCTAATTACCAATTGGACAATATTAGCATATGCTTGGAAAATGGCCCTTCCCACTATTCTGTACTGGCTCGATAATTGGTGTATACAGAGAATTGTAGGAGGGTACTAGGGGGTGGAGTAAAAATAGCCAGAGTCACTTTTTGGGCAGGAGACGAAGAGGAGAGGTGTGGAGATCCTGCATTCATCCAATTCACTTCTACCCCCTAAAGACCAAGAATAAAAACCAAGGATTTTTGCTTATCCTGACTCCAGCTGATTCTAAGGTATCCGGGGTGCTAACTTGATCCTCACAATCAGAGAGGCACATGCTTTTATTGGAAGATTTGGAAAATCTTGGAATTTTGGAAAGATTTTTTTTCCTAGCTTTGTACTTTCCTTTTAATCTTCTTTCTGTTTTTTTTTTTAATTACTGTAATCAAAGTTGTCCATTTTGCCTTTCAATATGTTCTCTAGTTCTTCTTTGATCATAAATTCCTTCCTTTTTCAAAGATTTGATAGGTAAATTATCCCTTGTTCTCCTAATTTCTTTATGATATCATCATTTATGCCCAAATCATGTACCTATTTTGACCTTATTTTGGTATGAAATATGAAATGTAAATCTATGCTGAATTTCTGACATATTTTTTTCCAGTTTTCCCTGAAATTTTTGTCAAATAGTGAGTTCTTATTCCAAAAGTTGGAGATTGGGTGTTTATCACATTACTAGATTACTATAGGCCTTGATTATTTTGTCATGTGTATCTGATCTATTCCACTGATCCACCATTCTATTTCTGAATCAATACCAAATAGTTTTAATGACTGCTGCTTTATAATATAGTTTTAGGTTTGGTACTGCTAAGCCATCATCCTTTGTACTTTTTTCATTAATTTCCTGATTTTCTTGACCTTTTGTTCTTCCAGATGAATTTTGTTAGTATTTTTTCTAGCTCTATAAAATAATTTTTGGCAGTTTGATTGGTATGGCATTGAACAAGTAGATCAATTTAGGCAAAAGTGTCATTTTTATTATATTAGCTCAACACAGCTATTAACAATTAATAGTTTTCCAGTTGTTTAGATCTCATTCCATTTATATGAAAAATGTTTTAGAATAGTGTTCATATAGTTCTTGGATTCATCTTGGCAGGCAGACCCCAAAACATTTTATTTTGTTTACACTAATTTTAGATGGAATTTCTCTTTCTATCTCTTGCTGATGGGCTTTGTCAGTAATATATAGAAATGGTGGTGATTTGTGTGGGTTTATTTTATGTCCTGCAACTTTGCTAAAACTGTAAATTGTTTCTAGTAGATTTTGGATGATTTTCTAGGATTCTCTGATCATATCAGCAGCAAAGAAGGATAGTTTTATTTTCTCATTACCTATTCTAATCCCTTTAGTTACTTTTTCTTGTCTTATTCCTAAAATCAACATTTCTGGTACAATGTTAAATAATAGTGGTGATAAAGTCATCCTTGTTTCACCCCTGATCTTATTGAGAATGCATCCAACTTCTCTCCATTTCAAATAATGTTTGCTATTAGTTTTAGATAGATATTGTTTATTATTTTAAGGAAAGTTCCCTTTATGCCTATGCTTTCTGATGTTATTAATAGAAATGGGTACTGTATTTTGTCTAGAGCTTTTTCTACATCTATTGAGATTATCATATGATTTCTGTTGGTTTTATTATTGATATGGTTAATTATGCTAATAATTTTCTTGATATTGAACCATCCCTGCATTCCTGGTATAAATCCCACTTGGTCATAGTATATATTATTCTGCTGATAAGTTGTGATTTCTTTGCTAATATTTTATTTAAAAATTTTGCATCAATATTCATTAGTGAGATTGAGATGTAATTTTCTTTCTCTGTTTTGGCTCTTCCTGACTTAGGTATTAGTACCATATTTGTGTCATAAATGGCATAAATGGCCAAATGGAAGTACTCTTTCAGAGTATTGAAATTCATTGTTCTTTAAATGCTTGGGAGAATTCAATTGTAAATCCATTTGAAGCTGGAGATTTTTTCTTATGGAGTTGGTTAATGACTTGTTCAATTTCCTTTTCTAAAATGGGACTATTTAAGTAATTTATTTCCTCTTCTATTAACCTGGGCTATTTATATTTTTGTAAATATTAATCCACTTAAGTCACATTGTCAAACTTGCTGCCATACAGTGAGGCAAAATAGCTTCTAATTATTTCTTTAATTTCTTTGTCATTGGGGTCAATTCACCCTTTTCATTTTTGATGCTGGTAATTTTGCTTTTTTCTTTCCTGTTTTTCACCAAATTAACCAAAGGTTTATCTATTTTGTTGAGGTCTTTTTTTTTTTCATAAAACTAACTCTTAGTTTGATTCATCAGTTCAATAGTTTTTTAGTTTCAATTTTATTAATCTCTCCTTTGAGTTTTAGAATGTCTTAATTTGGTATTTCATTGGGGGGGTTAATTTTTCCCTTTTTTAGCTTTTTGAATAGTATGCCCAATTTATTGATCTCCTCTTCTTCTATTTTATTCATGTAGCTATTTAGAGATGGAAAATTTCCCCTAAGAACTTCTTTGGCTGCACCCCATGTGTTTTGGTATGTAGTCTTATTATTGTCATTCTCTTAGATGAAATTATGGATTGCTTCTGTGTTTTGTTTTTTAACCCACTCACTTTTTAGAATTAGAGTATTTAATTTCCAATTGGTTTTTAGCTTATCTTTCAATGCCTCTTTATTGAATATCATTTTATCTCTTATCACCCCTCATCCCTTCTCTTAGTAGTGTTTTTAATCCACTCCTCCCACTACCTTAAATTCTATCAACCCTTTCCCCCTTCTCTTACTTTTTTTCCTAGTTTTTCTGCCCATTCTTCTATCTTGTCTGTGGAGTACAGGCTAGTTTCTCGGAGGGCCTTGGGGTCATCCAGAATCAGGATAAATTAAAGTCCTTGGTCTTTAGGGGGAGAAGTAAAGGAGATAGACAAATTGCCACAAGGCTTGCCAATGATGTATCCTGGATTCTCCAGTCCAAAGTTACCAACTTCTCTCCTCCTTGTCCTGCTTAAAGTGATTCTGGCCTGTCTTACTCCACCCTCCAATCCTTGCCTCTTATTATCTTAACACCAAACATTCAGCCAGTATCAACTGTAAGAAGAGCTATTTATCCAAACATATGCTAATAGAGTCATTGTCTCATAATGAATAAGTAATTAGCCTTAAGTGTTTGATTGTCTGATTCAAATAGACCTTTTCACAGTTTCAGCCCTCTACACTGTCCCTTCCTTTACTTTCCTCTTTCTCTTCCTACTTCTTTGTAAGGTTAGATAAATTTCTATACCCCACGGAATGATTAAGTTATTCACTCTTAGAGCCAAAACTGACCAGATCAAGCTTCAGACAATGCTCATCCCCTCTTCTTTCTTTCCCTCAATTGTAATTAGTATTTTGCACCTCTTCATGTAAAATAATTGTCTGGTTATACCTCCCCTTTCCTCTTTTTTTTCAAGTACATTTTTCTAATACTTAATGTATTTTTCTTTGATGTTATCACATCAGAATCAATTTAAAACCACACCTTCAGTCCATTTAATGCCCCCTTCTGTCTCACACAGTGATAGATACAGTTCTCAAGAATTACAGATATCATTTTGCCATATAGGAATGTAAATAATTTAACCATTAAATAATGTTTTCCCCTTGTTTATCTTTATGTGCTTCTCTTAAATCCTGTGTTTGTGATTAAATTTTCTGTTTAATTCTAGTTTGAATTTGAATAGAAATGATTGAAAGTCTCTTATTTGATTGAAGATCCATCACCTCCCCTGAAAGATGATGCTGAGTCTTGCTGAGTAATTAATCCTTGGTTGTAACTTTAGGTCCTTTGCATTCTGAAATATGGTATTTCATGCCCTCTGATCCTTTATTGTAGAATTTGCCAGATACTGGATAATCCTGGCTGTTGTTTCTTGATATTTGAATTGATTTTGTCTGGAAGCTTGCAATATTTTTTCCTTGAGATTGAAATTCTGGAATTTCCCAACAATGTTCGTTGGGGTTTTCCTTGTGAGAACTCTTTCCAAAGGTGATCAATGGATTCTTTCAATCAGTATTTCCCCCTCTGTTTCTAAAATATTGGGGCAATTTTCCTTAATGATCTCTTGAAGAATGCTATCCAGACTCTTTTTTTGGTTATGGCCTTCAGGTCAAGCAATAATTTTTAAATTATCTCTTCTGGATCTATTTTCCAGGTCAGTTATTTTTTCAATAAGGTATTTCACATTTTCTTCCATTTTTTTATTCTTTTTAGTTTGACTGATTCTTGTTGTCTCACAAAGTTATTAGTTTCCATTTCTTCTGTTCTAGTTTTTATTGTGTGATTTACTTCAGTTAGCTTTTGTATGTCTTCCCTTAGAAGTAATTCTACTTCTTAAAGAATTCTTTTCTTCAGACAATTCCTTTCCTTCCTTTTCCAAGTTTTGACTTTCATTTATACATTTCATTTCCTTATTTATTTTTTCTTCTATCCCTCTTATTTGTCTTTTAAAATCTTTGGCCTAGAGACCAATGATATGAATTCATATCACTCTTTGAGATTTCTTCTGTGGATATTCTGTCCTCATCTGAGTTTGTGTTTTGGTATGCTCTGTCGTCTTTTGATGGTCAAAGTTCTTTTCTGTTTCTTGCTCATTTTATTTTCTTTTTGCATTTCCTTTTTTTTTTTTTTTTTTTTTTTTTTTTTTTTTTTTTTTTTTTTTTTTTTTTTTTTTTTTTTTTTTTTTTTGGTCGAGCTCTGCTCTTGGAGTAAAAGCTTTCTGTCCCAAGCTTTCTGTGCTGCTCTGAGCCTTGGCTTTGAGCACAGGGGTCCCTTGTGTTTGCAGGATGTACCTTTGCCTTCTCTTTTCAGTGAACAGCCTAGTATCCCAGAGTTTGCCTTCTGAGCTAGTACTGAAAGCTGCCTCATTGATTTGTTCCTCTACTGAGTGAGAACTGAGGGTCTTACCTGCTGATTTGCTGGGGAATAGTTTCATTGTGTCAGACTCGGTTCAGAGGCTTGGTTCCATATGGTTTTTGCAGAAAACTCAAGCAGCTTCTTGACTTTACTCTGCCCTCTTGGCTCCAATATAAATATCATTTCATATAGCATAATTTTCTTAACCATTTTCCAATTGATGGAGATCAGTTTTGTTTCCAATTCTTAGCTATAACAAAAAATACTAATGTAAATATTTTGGTGGATGTGGAGACTTCCTTCTTATTAAAGACTTCATCAGATGATCAGCCTTTTACTTCACAGGGTATAGACACTTTATTTGCATAATTCTAAATCCCTTCCTAAAACTGTCATGTCAATTCAAAGTTCCATCAACAATGTATTAGTGTGTTTATTGTTCCACAATCCTGCCAACATTAACTGTTGCCATTTTTTGACAATTTTCAGGATGAAATATCAAGACTGTTTTCATTTGAATTTCTTTTTTTATTAGTAAGTTGGAGCATCCTTTCATGTAGTTGTGAATACTTGACTTATTCTTTTTTGAGAACAGTTTGTTCATATCTTTTGACCACTTATCTCTTGGGTAACGCTGATAAATGTTTATATGTTTATTAATTTTTTGTAGATCTGTATACCAAATTCTTATCAAAGAAATTTTATAAAAAATATTTTTGATTCAACTGCTCTTATTCTAAGATATTGATTTTTTTCTTTATAAAAGCTTTTCACTTTCAAGTAACCAAAATTATAATTACTTCTACTTCTTATTCAGTTAAGAATATATTTCTTATATGATCTTTGAAATTAAGGTATTTATTTAGATATTATTGTGGAATAGGGAGCAAGGGGGTCTAAGTCAAATTTCTGCTAGAGAGCTTTCAAGTTTTCTCAAAAATTTTCATGGGAAAAAGAGGGCTTTTTAATAGGTAATTTATGATTTTCACATTATCAAATATTGGGTGAATTCTATTGATTCAGATTCTCTCTTGCCTGTTCTATTACAATGATCTATTTTTTAACCTGTACTAGAAGATTTTGATGACTACTGCTTTGTAATATACTTTGAGGTCTGAAAGTCTGATTCCTCCTTCATCCCTACTTACTGTCATCATTTCCCTTCATATTTTAGAACTTTTGTTTTCAAAATAATTTTATTATTTTTTCAAATTCTATGAAGTATCTCTTTGGTAATTTGACTGGTATAACATTAAATGGGTAAATTAATTTAGTTAATGTTGTTCTTTTCATTATTTTGGCAGAGTTTAGTCATGAGTTTTGAATATTTCTCCAAATATTTAAGTTGTTTTGCATTTGCTTATCGAATAATAAATTATATTAAATGTATACAAGTCTTTTGTGTTCTCTGCAGATTAATCACCAGAAATTTTACATGTTTTGTAGTTGTTTTGAATGGGACTTCCCTTTCTATTACTGCTTCTTGTGTTTTATTCTTATTATATAAAAAGTACAGTTGATTTTTGAGCATTATGTTTTGCAACCTACAACTTTGCTGAAGCTATTAATTGTCCCAATTAGTGTCTTTGCTTGATTCTTTGGCATTTTTCAAATAAACCATCATATCAGAAAATGGAAACAGTTTTTTTTCTCTTTTTATCTTTATGTCTTTAATTTCTTACTCCTGTCTTATTACTACTCCTATTAGGAAATGTTATTGCACTTTCAAAACTATATCAAATAATAGTGGGGAAAGTAGGCCTGCTTACTTCATTTCTGTATTTATTGGAAAAGGTTCTTTTTTTAATAAAGCATTTTATTTCCAAACATGCATGGATAATTTGACAACATTGACCCTTACATAGCCTTGTATTTCAGATTTTCTCCTCCTTCCCCCCATCCCCTCCCCTAGATGATAAACAATTCAATATATATTAAACATGTTAAAATATATGTTAAATCCAATATGTATAAACATATTTATCCAATTTTCTTGCTGCACAAGAAAAATCAGATTAAAAAAAGTAAATGAATAAGAAAACAAAATGCAAGCAAACAACAACAAAATGAGTGATAATGCTATGTTGTGATCCACACTCAGTTCCTACAGTCCTTTCTCTGAGTGTAGATGGTTCTCCTTCATCACAAGATCATTGGAACTAGCATCAATAATCTCACTCTTGGAAAGAGTCACATTCAGCAGAATTGATTGTCATATGATATTGATGTTGTCATGTATAATGATCTCCTGATTCTGTTCATTTCACTCAGCATCAGTTCATGTAAGTTTCTCTAGGCCTTTCTAAAATCATCCTCTTGATCATTTCTTACAGAACAATAATATTCCATAACATTCATATATCATAATTTATTCAGCCATTCTCCAACAGTTTCTTGCCACTATGAAAAGGGCTGCCACAAACATTTTTGCAAATGTGGATCTCTTTCCTTTAAGATCTCTTTGGGATACAGGCCCAATGGAAACACTGCTGGGTCAAAGGATGTACACAGTTTGATAGCCCTTTGGGCATAGTTTCAAACTGCTCTCCAGAATGGCTAGATCCATTCACAAATCTACCAACAATGTATTAGTGTCCCAGTTTTCCCACATCCCCTCCAACATTCATCTTTGTCTTTTCCTGTCATCTTGGCCAATCTGAGAAATGTGTAGTGGTATCTCATAGTTGTCTTAATTTGCATTTCTCTAATCAAAAATGATTTAGAGCACCTTCTCATATGATTAGAAATAGTTTCAATTTCTTCATCTCAAAATTGTCTGTTCATATCCTTTCATCATTTATCAATTGGAGAAAGGCTTCGATTCTTATAAATTTGAGTCAATTCTCTATATATTTTACAAATGAGACTTTTATCAGAATACTTAAATGTAAAAATGATTGGAAAAGTTTTAATATATCTCTAATGCACATGATACTTGTTTTTAGTTTTAGATAAATGTTTTTAATGTTATTTTTTAAAGTCCCTTCCATAAATGCAAATTAAGATAACTTTGAGTTACCACTACACACCTCTCAGATTGGTTAGGATGATAAGAAAAGATAATGAGGAATGTTGGAGATGATGTGGGAAAACTGGGACACTAATACATTGTTGGTGGAACTGTGAAGTGATCCAACCATTCTGGAGAGCAATTTGGAACTATGCCCAAAGGACTATCAAACTGTATATACTCTTTGATCCAGCAGTATTTCTACTGGGCTTGTATCCCAAAGAGATCATAAAAAAAGGGAAAAGAATACACATGTGCAAAAAAAAATGTTTGTGGCAGCCCTTTTTGTAGTGGCAATAAATTAGAAACTGAGTAGATACCCATCAATTGGAGAATGGCTAAGTAAGTTATAGTATATGAATGTTATGGAATATTATTGTTCTGTAAGAAACAATCAGCAGGATGATTTCAGAGAGGCCTGAAGAGACTTACATGCATTTATGCTAAGTGAACTGAGCAGAACTAGGAGGTCATTGTATGTGGCAACAATAAGATTATAAAATGATCAATTCTGATGGACATGGCTCTTTTCAACAATGAGATGATTCAGGCCAATTTCAATGATCCTGTGATAAGAGAGCCAGCTACACCTAGAGAGAAGACTGTGGGAACTGAGAGGGGATCACAAAATAGCATTTTCACTCTTTTTGTTGTTGTTTGCTTGTATTATATTTTCTTTCTCAATTTTTCCTTTTTGATTTGATTTTTCTTGTGCAGCAAGATAATTGTATAAATATGTATAGCTATATTGGATTTAACATATATTTTTTTTACCATGTTTAACATATATTGGATTACTTGCCACCTAAGAGAGGGAATGGGGGACTGGGAAGGAAATTAGAACACAAAATTTTGCAAGAGTTAATATTGAAAAATTATCCATGCATATGTTTTGAAAATTAAAAAGCTTTAATAAATAAATAAATAAAAGGCCCTCTTCATATATTTTGTAGCATTTTTAACATAAAAGAGAATTATATATTATTAAAGTTTTTCTGCACCTATGGAGATGACTGTAGTTTTAGATGTTTTTGCTTTAATTATGATTAATTGTACTGATTGTTTTCCTAAATGTTGAACTACTCTTACATCAAAGTATAATTGGGTATAAATTCCACTTGGTAAGAATGATTGGTTTCTTGGATAAATCACAATAGTCTGTTTGGCAGGATTTTAAAAAATTTTTAAGTCAATTTTCCTTAAAGATATTGGATTACAGTTTTCTGTAAAAATAGAGAAAATAGAGAGTCAAATGGCATAAATAGAGGGGAGGAATGACAGAAATTGTGGGGATAGTGATAAGAATGGCAGAAAGGATGAGTAAGAGAATGGGAAGAAGTACAGAGAATTATTCACATAACTGTAGATTAAAGTTGGGAACACTTAGCAAGATAGACTCAGATTCAGAAGGAAAAATACTAGGGGAACAGGAGTTTATGGTCTCATTTTATGGGGTTTCTTGAGGAATATACTAACTCTATCTTGGAGTCAATTCATTGATATATCAAAATCATTTCAAAACATTTGATATTTTGCTGATCTTATAATGGATGTCTGGAATATATCTGAGATTTCCATATCATGGGCAAAAGTCCCTGATGGTAAAGTCCCTAATATAGTACATATTATCAGTATTTTTTTGTTACCATATGATATAGTTTGTGAATGTTCCTCTGATCTTTGGGATGGTCTATATGTGACTTCTAGGTTGTTCATGCAAATTATTTCCTGCTATTGTTACTTCATACTGGCTACTTATAAACTTACTGTACTGACTGGAAACAAGGGTAAAGGAGATTGTCAGAGGAACCAGAAATATATACAATTTTAATACATTAGTATAGGCCATAAATAATGCTTTCATAATTTTCATTTTTCTTTTGAATCACGCAGGATCTGCATGTTGTGGTATTATGTTCTCATCACATTGCAGTCTTCTTTGTCTCTTCCACTGTCAGATCATTTTCCTTTGTTTTATAATATTTACTCAAAGATGCCTAGTCTCATTTGATAGATTGGTATTTTCTGTTATTAACATTCTCCATATTGATTTACTTGCTTATGTTCAAAATTTTCAAGTTTTCTTCTTTCTGAGATCTTTCATATTTTCATTTTTTTCTCCTCTCATTTTCCCCCGTTTACTCTGCCCCCTCTGACAGTGGTCTCCTTGTGGCCCAGATCTCTATTTTAGCTTCCTTCCACAATGAGCAATTCACAGTTTACCCCAGGCTAGGTTTTTTTCTCTAAGTGACATTTGAGTCATCAGAACCATCCAACCCTAACCCTAACCCTAACCCTCAGGCTTAGTAGAGTACTGCACATGCATCACCCACCCTCCCACCCCACCTCACAACTCTCCCCCCACACACACACACACTGAATTCTGTCTTATCTGTTCCTATTCCCTCTTTTGATTAGATTTCTGACTCAACACCAACAGTTCAGAGAGCTGCTACATTGGTGTGATGGGATTTTCTACCCCAGCATCAGTAGTTCAGAGTTTTGCAGCACTGGTGCCACAAGATTACTGCCCCCAGCAAACTTTTGTTCCTAAATGGCTGCAGTCACTGTAGCATATTTTGTAATGGTAATGGAATCCAGCTCACAAGCCAACAAATGAATCTTTTTTTCTGCCAAAAGCAGAAAAACCAATAAATTTATGATTGAAATAAGTGATAATTTCATCCTCCAAAAAAGAAAAGAAATAACAAAGTGAACTCCTATGCCATATCTGATAGGGAATAATAAGGAGAAACTAATCTAAAATAAAATTGATAGCAATTTTAGGGAAAAAGTAATTATTTGATAATTGAGCCCATGACAGAAAGGCAGACAAAATTTAGGTATAGATTAAAATACATCCTAGATTGGGAGAGAATGGATTTCAGTGAGTATAGAAAAATTCAATACTTAAGATTCTGAACAAAAAGTTGGCCCTCAAAGGATAGGAATCTTCTAGGAATTAATTCTGAAAATAAAAACAAATGATTATTACCCCAAACAAAAGATGCAAATGTATCTACACAGGGAACTTGATAACCAACTCATATTTTATCATAAAAGACAGAACCAAAGGCAGATGAACTGAGGGTGAATACCATAAAACCCCAAACTTGTGCTATTTTAGCAAAGGTATATATAATTGTAATTATCAAGTGCTTACTATATCTCAGACATTATGCTAGCACTTTACAAATATTATCTCATTGATTTGATGGAAGAAAGGGCAGGTGAATTAAAAACAAATGTAATATAAAAGGTAGTGGATGGTGTTGTAGATACAGTGCTGGACCTGGAATCAGAAAAATTTGAGTGCCATTTTGTCTCACATATTTGCTACATATGAGACCCTGGGCATATCACTCAACTACTCTCTGTCTCAGTCTCCTAGATAATACAAATAAAAAGGATTGTGTAAAGAAAAGGATTTAACTGCCTAAAAATGCCAAGGTGGTTATATAGGGAACTTGATGACCAGCTCATTTTTAGCAAGACAGGTATAAAAACTGGAAGCAAAGGCAGATGAACTAAGTATGAATAGAAAATAATAACATAGTCTTGAGCTATTGAAAATCTGGATTCATAAATTGTAGAATGAATAGTAAATGTCACTGAATGAAACAGACATTAAGAAGTGCTGTACCAAAAAAATAATCTTTGTGGGACAAGAGAATCAAAGGAAGGATAGTGTTCTTGTTGGTTAGAATGAATGGGGTGCTGGGTGTAGTAGCACACTTCTGTAATCTCTGCTGATGGGGGAAATGAAATTGATGGAAGTTCTTGAATTTAGGAATTCTGAGCTATAGTAGAACTATCCTATGCAGTAGGTGACCCAGGGAGCACCAAACTACTTAAAGAGGGAAAATTTAACCTAGATTGGAAAAAAGAATAATTTGAAGCTTCTAAACCAAGCAGCAGAAACTGATCAAAATAATGCTTCTCCAAAAAAAAATGCTTGGAATAACAACAAAGTTTGATCTAATTAACTTCTGTTTTCCTTTTATTTCCTAATAACAATTCATAATAAACCAAAATTAACTATAAATGCAGTGATGTTAGGAGTGTATCTAGCACCACCCTCAGTGAGTTCCAATTATCAAAATCAATAGAACTATATCTTATGCTACTTGAAGAACTGACATTTTGCTGATGAACCATCACTGTTCATCTCTGAAAGGTCATGGGAAGTTGGAAAAGGACTATAAGATGGAAGAAGGGCAAGTGATGTTCTGATTTTTGAAAATGAGAAGAGGGAGCAATTAACAAATTAAAGGCCAGCAAGCTTGACTAAGAAGATCTATAATATACTTAAAGGGATATTTTGGGAGTATTTAGAAAGGAAAGCAGTGATATCTAAATTCCAGGATGAATTCATCAAGAACGTTACAAGTTAACTTCATTTCTTCTGCCAATTTTATAAGATTACTGGATTCTGAGAATATTTTGAACATGATTTACTTGGATTGAGCAAATCATTTGACAATCATTCTGGGTATCTTTGTAGAAAATATGGAGAGATATAGATTATTTGATAGCACTGATGGGTTTGAAATCAATTGAATAAATAAAACCAACGAGATATCATTAATAATTAATCTTTCCCTAAAATCCTTCACTGTTTAAACCCAGATGAAAATAAAATGCAAATTCCTAGAGCTGAGAACTTCACAAGATAAAAGCAGAATCATACACATGCACATTTCTATTTTCTGGCAGGGTGTATATATATATATAATGTTTCTAGAGTCTACCCCAGAGGAGTGGATGTTTTATGACAGGCTGGAAATAAAGAGTGAAGAGAGGGGGGAAAAGAAAGCACCAAGTATTTATGATATATTTTTTACTTTAATCTACATTATGAACATTTTTCTCCATCATTTCTTAAAGTAAATACAAATCAGCTGAATAAATCAAGTACTGATTTACAGTATTTGCAGATCTCCATGGCTTAAAGGCTCACACTGAAAATTTAAAAATCACCTTCCCTAAGCCTGTATTAGTTTTCTACAGCATACCCTTGCTACAGCAGACCAAGCAGTTTTGCTACAAATTATACTGCTGATGGAAATGCAGTATTCATGTCGATGCAATTCCTCTAAAGCACATGGCTGTATAAGATTTGTGAAATAATTTGGTCTGACCCTGCCAAGGCAACCACAAGCTATGGTGAACTGAAAGCTACACATAACAACCTCTCACTGGTTGATTTTTTAGAAGTTGATAATTTTGTATGGCCCACAAATGATGTCATAAATATCCAAATAACCTTTGACAGAAAAAAAGGTTCCTCATCCCTCCTCTAAAGGAAAAAAGACAACTCAGCTTCTGAACATCTTAAATCATAGTGCTTTATAAGATTCTTTCCTATCTGCTATTTCCTTTTCATTCTTTTTTTTCCTGTTTTTTTTTTTATTAAACCTTTTTATTTTCAAAGCATATGTATGGGTAATTTTTCAACATTGACCTTTGGTTTTACAAAACCTTATGTTTCAAATTTTCCCCTTCTTCCCCCACCCTCTCCCCTAGATGGTAAGTAATCCAATATTTGTCAAACATGTTAAAATATATGTTAAATCCAATATATGCATATGTATCTATACAATTATCTTGCTGTATAAGAAAAATCAGATCAAAAAGGGAAAAAATGAAAAATAAAACAAAATGCAAGCAAACAACAAAAAAAGAAATGCTATGTTGTGGTCCACACTCATTTTCCACAGTTCTCTCTCTGGGTGTAGATGACTCTCTTCATTACAAGATCATTGGAACTGGCCTGGATCATCTCATTGTTGGAAAGAGTCATACCCATCAGAATTGATAATTATATAATCTTGTAATTGCCACGTAATCTCCTGGTTCTACTCTTCTTAGCATCAGTTCATATAAGTCTCTCCAGGCCTCTCTAAAAATCATTCTGCTGTATAATAATATAATAATCATTTCTTACAGGACAATAATATTCCATAATATTCATATACCATTACTTATTCAGCCATTCAAGATCTAAAATTCAAAACTAACCTCAGATATTTATAACCTCAGATATTTATAGTTATGTGATCTTGGGCAAGACACTTATTCTGTTGACTTCTATTTCTCATCTATAAAACAGGGATGACAATAACGTCAAATAAGTTCCATTTAAGATAACATATACATAATTTTTTTCTCTTCAAAAACTTTAACTCACTATGTGTTATTTTCTTACTATTCCTATCTTTTTTTTTTTACTGAGACAATTGGGGTTAAGTGACTTGCCCAAGATCATACAGCTAGGAAGTGTTCAGTGTTTGAGACCAGATTTGAAGACTTGAATACAGGTTCTCCTGACTTCAAGGCTGGCGCTCTATCCACTGTGCCACATAGCTGCCCCTATTCCTATCATTATTATAATATAATTGGTTTACTTTATAATCTGTGTTTTATTTGACACTTTAAAATACAATACTCTGAGGGAGGGGAATTCAACAGTGCTACTGAATTTCTACAAAGGTTTGTGAGACCGAAAAAGGTTAGGAAGCTGTGCTCTAAGGTCTCTTTGGAAACTCAAATATTCTGTTATTCTTGGTCTAAGGAGTTGAGTTAAGCCAATATAGGAAAAAAAGAACTATTCACCTAAAAGATTTCAGAAGGACAAAATCAAAATGTCACATATGGGCCATTGAGGAAAAGAGATTAGGTATAAAAGAAATAGAACTTCTTAATTCCCTAAACACATTTGTCATATAGGGGCCCAGTTTGTCTTATCCCACTCTTGAACACTGCTGCTTTGTTATTATGTTCTCTTTTGAATCAGATATTACTGTGCTGTTAGTCATCACTATCTAAAATAAATGTTCAAGTATTTTTTTAAATGCCAAGGGAAATGCTTTCTTCATTACTGGGGCTTATCTGCATTAATCCATTCAGTCACCCTTAGCAAATCTCCATCTTTGAAAAACTAAGAAAAAGCCAATCCTGCTTATAAAACTGCTGCTACCCTGAAAGTAAAATCCCAACTACTTCTCAGAGAATACTAGGCATTAGAAAATGGTCATTGCTAAGAAAGAATCAGTGACTGCTTCTAAATCAATCACACCATGCAGTAGACATTCTGGAAAATGCAAAATGTTGGTATTCTAATAAGATATATAGTCCCTGACCCCAAGGAGTTTGCTATAATAGCTACCATTTATGGAGAGCGCTTCCCTCCCAACAGCTGTGTGACATAGATAGTGCAAGTACTATTATGCATACTTGAGAGCTCAGGAAAGTCCTATTTCAATGTAGTATCATGACATGGAGGTGACCCTGAGGATTTTCTGAAGCTATTCCAATGAAGTACACTTTCTTGCAAGTTCTATCCTGCTGTAAAATCTTAAATGGTATTTCTCACAACAGATGACTCCTGCTTCCCAAGGACCAACCAAGTTAAATTCTGAGAGGCAGTTTTACACAGTACATGACATCCTAACAACAATACAGTTCAATTCATTTCATTAAATTTTTAAGTGCCTACCATGGGCAAGCCACTATACATACAATTTAAACACCAGTGTGTGTGTCTTCAGAGTTTAAATTCTTCTGGAAGGATTTGTCATGTAAACTGAGTCAATAAGCATTTATTTTTTTAATTGCTGTATTTTTTTTCTGGTCACACATGTATATTACCTTTTTTAAATACACATTTATTTATGAATCATGTTGGGAGAAAAAACTCAGGATAAAAGGGAAAAACCATGAGAGAGGGAGAAAAAAAACAGAAAAAAGAAGTGAACTTTGCCTATGCCAGTTTACATTCAATCTCCATAGTTCTTTTTCTGGATGCAGATGGCATTTTCTATCCAAAGTTTATTGGGATTCCCTTGGATCAATAAACATCTCTTTAACATCTACTATGTGATAAATATAAAGTACATTCATCCTCTCAGGGACTGGTTGGTGACAGCTCAATCCTGAAAGCCAGGCAGATGCTTTTTTTCCCCATCAGGTATACTCCTTGGACTAGATTCCACGATGATCAACCTCATCACAAAGAAATTTATCACCCTTTGAGAGTAGATTTAAGCTAGGGTAAGGTAGTTAATGAAGTAGGTAGAGTGCTAGACCTAGAAACAGAAAGATCTGGGTTCAAATCTAGTTTTAGATCCTTACTAGCTATGTGATCTGTGTGACTCAATTTCCTTATCTCTAATAAAAGCACCTAGAATTATGAGATATTTGTAAAGCACTCAGCACAGTGCCTGGCACACAGTAGTTACTATAAATCTATTGCATCAGCTCTCGTACTTACACTTCATTATTAATCTCAGTATCTTCTTCCTTTAATTGGAGGGCTAAAGGATAAAACAAATAAATCCTCTCAAAGTTTGCATTTAAAAATCATTCTGAAGTCAGATAATTCTTCATTTTCTGCCAGCTTGCACTCCTTGAACTAGATTTCACTATGCCCCTGCTTTGGGTAGCCAGGTACCTTCCCCATAAGGATTTTCAGCTTCTTGGGGTATATTGTCTTTCCTAGTTATATTGTAAGCTCTTTCAGGACAGAGACTGTCTTTCTTTTTCTTATTTCTATTACCAAAGCTTAGCAGAAAGTCTAGTATGAAGTAGATGGTAAATAAAGGTTTATTGACTGACTGGTGATCTTATTTCGTTACAGAAATTCACTGTAATGTAGAATAGAGGAAATTTCCTCTTACTTCAGAACATTAGTCAGAATTCTGTTTCCTGTCTGTGTTTAAAAAAAAAAAAAAAAAGCCCTTTTGTTGGCTACTAAACCAGAATTCAGAGGACTTACGAAAAGGTCTCAGTGGAGAAAAAGGTCTCAGTCAATCCTTTTATCTTACTTTACTTCAAAAGATCTGAAGATATATCTCTAATCTCTAGAAGATAGGAGCAGTATAAGGTGGACAGTATAAGGGATAGAGGTGAGAATTCTATCTTACTGGAGCACACTATGAGCCCATGACTTCCCAGGCAAGCCTTTGTCTAAGACTGGGTCACCATCATTTGCATCTTCTTTCCATTGCTACAGGAAGACTAAATTTTTGTAAGTTTAGAGGAACAGAGTTTCAGTGACAGAAAACTATACCAGAGTTTTCTGGCACCTAAGCCCAATATACCAGTGGAGTCAAAAAGAGCAATCTGCTGAAAATGGAAAAACCTAATATTGATGTTTTGTCCTGCAAGCATTGCTTCTTTTGGAAATGGAATGACTTGTAAGCTTAGCAATACCAGAAATATGCATATCTTTGGCCTTATATTTTCCTATGTGTGAGCTTCAGTAACAATATATTCCATGATCACTCTTGTTACATACACATTGTATACCAGGGGGAGTGTATACACCAGGTTAACTGAGGAAAATGTTTTTATACAATCAATTTTTATATGCTGTATTAGTACATGTTTTTGTGAGTCAGTTTTGTGTTTTGACTATCCATGGGAAGCACATTGACAAGGGCTTTTGAGCTATCAGGGCCCAGAATCACAATTATGTGGGATTTATGGTATTTTCTTGAGACCCAACCCATGAGTTCAAGGACAAGGTGAGGGCACAGATAGGAAAGATAATCAAAACAGGGGTGCTAAAAGATGAAGAAAGCCTACTGCTCAGACTATGATATGCAGTTAAATATACAGACAAGTCCACCAGCAAATCCATTTGGGAAAAAAATGCAAATGAATAATAATCTGAACTGATAACAGGAAGAAGAAAAGTAGACTATTTGCATTTGGGAAATTGTGCTGCTCTTTTAACAACTCGTGTCCCTCTCAAATTAACACCCATCTTTTCTTATCACAGAATGCTGCAGATTTTGGAAAAGTAGTGTCAAAGATCACCTAAAGAACAATATAAAACATATGATGGATATGAACATGCTACAATCATTACAAATGAAATAAGGACTTAAAGGAAACATTGTAAATGAGGCAATAAAAACATCTATTCCTGGGTATTGGGGCAGGGAAGAGATACAGCTAAAATGAAAGACAATTGGTGGACAGCCTATATATTCCATTAGTGTTCATATCATGTTAAGAAAATAGAAGGAAGGTCCATAGCATGTGAGGTAGGGCCCCCTATAGTAAATTTATGGGAAGACATTGACATTAATCTCATAGGATAAACAAATATGGGTGAGTTGTTATCTACTTCACTAGAGAGGAATACTTTTCATCAATTAGATCACTAATCCATCGATGTATAAAGGTGAGGAAACTAAAATGTACAGGTGACAGGGAAAGATAACGCGGAATGTTGGAGGGGATGTGGGAAAACAGGGACACTGATACATTGTTGGTGGAATTATGAACTCATCCAGCCATTCTGGAGAGCAATTTGGAACTATGTTCAAAAAGTTATCAAACTGTGCATATCCTTTGATCCAGCAGTGTTTCTACTGAGCTTATACCCCAAAGAGATATTAAAGAAGGGAAAGGGATCTGTATGTGCCAAAATGTTTGTGGCAGCCCTGTTTGTAGTGGCTAAAAGCTGGAAAATGAATGGATGCCCATCAATTGGAGATTGGTTGAGTAAATTGTGGTATATGAATGTTATGGAATGTTATTGTTCTGTAAGAAACGACCAGCAGGATGAATACAGAGAGGATTGGCGAGACTTACATGAACTGATGCTGAGTGAAATGAGCAGAACCAGGAGATCATTATATACCTCAACAACGATACTGTATGAGGATGCATTCTGATGGAAATGGATTTCTTCGACAAAGAGAAGATCTAGCTCAGTTTCAATTGATCAAGGATAGACAGAAGCAGCTACAGCCAAAGAAAGAACACTGGGAAATGAATGTAAACTGCTTGCATTTTTGTTCTTCTTCCCAGGTTATTTAAGCCTTCTAAATCCAATTCTTCCTGAGCAACAAGAGAACTATTTGGTTCTGCGTATATTGTATCTAAAATATACTGTAACCTATTTAACATGTATAGGACTGCTTGCCATCTGGGGGAGGGGGTGGAGGGAGGTAGGGAGAAATCGGAACAGAAGTGAGTGCAAGAGATAATGTTGTAAAAAATTACCCTGGCATGGGTTCTGTCAATAAAAAGTTATTAAAAAAAATAAAATAAAATGTACAGGTGAGTAAACAAAGACTTGTGTCTGGCCCAAGGTCACACAACAATATTTTAGTTGGAAAAACAGAATTGATGCTAATGAAACAATTTGGGAATAGTTGATTGTTAAACTGTACAGTTCTAATTCTAATTGTAGCTCAAAAAAAGTAGAACTAAATGCTGGTTGAAATAATCAACCTAGATTCCTAGGAGATATTCCAGTTGTGCCTTGAAGGATGGAGGCAGGGAATTGGATGAATAAAATTAAAAGAAATTTCTTCTATTCTTAATTTTCAGAGTTCCACCAAGCATTATATCAACAATTCCCATTCTCTGCTACTTATTAATTACTGTGATTAATGACTGAGCATGGATGAGTTTATGGGGACTTTATGAGTTAATAATGCTTTATTTACTCCTTAGCACCACAAAGTAATACTTAGTTTATCTCACATCTTCAGCAAGTAAACTCCTATAAAATTTCTCTTTTAAGTGGCAGATCTTTTTTTTAAGTTTAACTATTTACAGACAATTTAGAGACTATTTCTTATCTGTCTTTCCTCCTTCCCTCCCAACTAGGAACTACATATGCAGAAGGGACATGTTTACCAAAGATCTGAGCAATTAACAGTTTCTTCCACCAACTCCCACTTTGACTTTTAATCTCTGAACTTTTGTCCACATTTGATGTCTTTTCTACATTGAATAGTTTCTATCCAATGCTGATGGTGGTGCTGATTCAGAGAAAAATTAGGGGAAGTAGGTCTCCCAGAAGGCAAGTCCAATCAGCAAGAAATTATGGAATAGTCAAGGATAAGACAGGGAAATAATAGCATTCCCTTTTCCTAGTCTTCCTTTTGAGAAGAGGATATCCAGGTTGTCAAGCTGAGAATAGAAAGCTAATAACCACAGCAAATGCCTAATTCTCCCAACTTGCCACATGCATGAGCAGCAATTGACTTTGGAAAGGAGGGAATGCAATAGCCATAACTTTATATGGGGTGTCTAGGAGTGGAGGAAGGGAGTTGAAACCAAGTCTGCACCTATGCTCCAAATACTAAAGTTTTGAGGAAAGAAGGTCCTGAGGATAGCATTTCCCTTCATTCTTTGCTGAAGTTGAGGACACTGAAAACAATGTCACCCTGTTTTCTGGGATCCACTCTTCGAATTGAAGATACTCTTCTGACAGTAGGAGAATTCCTGTATAAGAACTGCTATTTCACTAAGAGTCCCAGTCCTACTCATATGACACTTGGATCAATTCACTCTGTACTGTTCAACTGCTTACCAATGACCTTTCCTCTAACTTCCCCATACTGTGCTTTCTAGTTCCTTTTTATTTTTTTCTTACCCCTATTAAAATACAATCTCTTTGAGAGGAAAGACTGTCTTGTTTTCTTTTATTGATTATCCCTAGTCCTTTGTACCCTAGCACATAGTAAGGCTTAATAAAGGCTCACTCACTCTATCTTTCAATCCATCCTTTTATTTATTTATATATAATTGTTATAAGGAATGGACCTCTGCAGAAGATGGAGCATAAGTTGAGAAACAAAGGTGATATAAAAACAAAAGGTATGAATAAATATTTTTAAGAAATACATGCATGTATGAGGCCTACTTGCTGGATCATTTTAAGGAAATGAAAATCCAAATGGCATTAAAACATATAAATAAATTGTGGGGGAAAACACTACGAATGTGAAGGTAAAATTCTTACCTTGACCATAAAATTATCTAGACATTTTTGTGGTCACTTTTGCCCCATGAATAACCCACAATACCAATTCTTCAGAAATTGACTCACAACTATACAACAAAAATATGAGTTACAATTATACAGTATTACTAGAAGAATATTAATATTAAAAAGATTGGTTTTAATTTCAGGAGAAAACTTACAGTCATTAAAAGCATTACACCATTTCTTAAGAGCAAGCCTTCCTCTCTTTTTTTACTCATTTATGTGCCCAATTAAATATAAATTTTCAGTGATCCAGACATATGTACTGTTGAGCCAGCTCTCTGACTTTTCCATTCAACTGCATGTCAAATTCTAGGCAACAAGAGTTTTTTTTTTTTCCTTGTGGATTATTCTTGTATGTATAGTGAGCCAGATCTCTTTTGATTGAGAATGGATTTCATTTTTGAGACTCCACAAAGTCCCAAATCTCCTTCTCTTGTTTACAAATAGGGGAAACAAGAGGACCTCTCAATCTTCAGAGAATTCCTCTTCCATTAGGACTCTTCTGGATACTTTCTTTGAGGTTGACAAATACCCAGTAGCCAGCATGTGTCTTCCTGTTTTGTGCCTTGCTTGATATTAATCAGAGTCACTGAAGTTAATTCTGTTTTTACGTCTTTCAAGAAATCTTGAATGAATCTAACATACATGGGAGATACCTCTTTGAAGGATATTCTTTAAGGCATCATTTTCCTTTTTTTTCTAGCTAATACAATAATTGCAGTGGGATGTTGCATTCTTTGCATCTTTTAGTCAATTAATTGGGTGATTTGAGAGATACCTAAAGAAAAATCTAGGTGCCTTTTCAGTTTCTGAACGAGAAAGGAGTTTGAAGGAAAAAACACATCCAAGATTTATTAGTCCTCATATCTGAATCTCTTGTTGGTGAATGAGACTTTGAAGATTATAAAACTATCAGTGGTTTCCGTATTACCCAGTAAATAAAGCATAAACTCCTTATCCTAACATTAAAAGCTTTTTAATGTCTACTAGCCCTACTAGACTTTATTTCCTTTTACTCCATTGTGTAACTGTGACAAGACCCTGAATATTGTTTTGGGCCAAGAGAAACAAAAGAATTGATTCTTGAGGCAAGCAGGAAGAAGGCTCTGATAGAGAGCAGTTTAACTCCATGGTCTCATTCTTTGTGGATGTGGTCCAGTAGGAAATCCAAATTATGTCAAATTACTGAAACCCATTCTCTGGAGAAATCCCAGTCATGGCACTGTGGTTAAATTTTCCCTATAAAACTACTTGTGGGCCATCCCATGGCTGCTACCTTCCTTTGGGTCTGCCTACCACAGCATTCTGCCTCATGATGTCTTTCTTCTTACCCTCCCTCCATGTCATGTAGTATCTCTCCTAATTCCACTATGCTTCTCAACCCCTCTTCTCCTCCTTATAGCTAACTAACTCTTTAAAAATGTTCAGTCCCTTTCAGGATTTAGCCTGCCAGCTAAAGACATGCCCCAACCTCATGGAATATTCCCTTTCTACTAGGTAATTGTGAGTTCCACTGAGAAACGTGTCATCATATGCTCCCCCACTCTATTTCATATTTACCATTCCCAGTGTCTATTGTATCCCTTCGTATTGCCTGTAATCTCTTCCCTAAATAAATCTACCTTTTGTCAAAGAGAATGGCCATTGTGAATTCTTCATATGACCAAACTCCAATTTTTGGTGCTTGCCATCATTTGGTGACAAACCCTATACCATAGATCACATCAACTGGATTTTGCTTCTTCCTTCACTCTCCATCTTTTTGGACTTTACTCAAACTGCTCTGAAGCTAAGAAATAGATTTATTTGATTCAATATCCATCCACTGAAAATCTTCCTTTTCTTAAAGACCCAATACAGGTGCTACTCCTTCCTTGAAATTTGCTCTGCTTCCCTCTTCCAACAAACATTCACTGAGTATCTATTGTGTAGGAAATGATTCAGTTAGACAGCTGGCTAATTTCCAAAATAATTGAGTTTAGTGTAATTTTATAGAAATAACAATTATTTCTATTATACTTATCCATTAGTATACATTCAGTTACTTTAATTAAATGATTATTAGGACATATTTACATACTTTACATGTCTTAGAGATAATTAGTAAAGATAAGATAGATTCTTTCTCATATTAGGCTCCAAGACTTTAAATGACAATTTATAAATTCATCTAGATTCAATCTTTATTTTTTGCCTAATCATCATGACAAGCCAAAAATGGCAGAAATGACCACCCTTGTAAATGGAAAATCCTTAGCCTTCAGTTAGTAATAATTGTGAATGTGAATGGCATTAACCTCCCATAAAACAGAAGCAGATAGCAGAATGGATGAAAAATCAGAATCCTAAATATATTATTTACAAGAAACATATTTGAAGCAGATAAACAAAGAATATTATGCTTCGGCTGAACTAAAAAAAAAAAGCAGAGTTAGCAATCCTGATCTCAAACAAAGCAAAATCAAAAATAAATCTAACAAAAAGATGTTAAGGGCATGCCTAAGAGCAAAACCCAAAAAGCCTGTAAAAGGTTAAAGGGGACTGTACTATTAAGGGACAGGTCGGTTCTCTGAAAGCCCCCACAGCTGTGAATCATGACACACTTGAAGAAATTGTAAATCAGCCTTTACTGATGCAGATGTTGCTTGTGAATTGGGAATGAAATAAATTGGAGACAAGAGAGAAGAAGAAAGAGGTCAGACAATACAACTGCCTCTCAGTGGAGAGGTCAGAGAAGAGCAAATTGCCTCTTAGTCTTCTTGTATCATTATGATCCTCTCACATGAAGGGATGTATTCTGCTGGTTAGAATTAAATCCCCAGCAGCCACTAACAGGCTGGTCCCATAACAAAAAGAGATGAAGAAGGAAACTTGCTAAAAGGTATTATAGATGATGAAGCAATATCAATACTAAACATAGGTACCAAGTGGTATAGCATCCAAATTCTTAGAGGAGAATTTAAACAAGTTATAGGAAGAATAAACATCAAAAGTATGCCAGTGGGGGACTTCAACTCCCCCCTCTGAAAAATAATAAATCTAATCACAAACAAACAACAAAGAAGTTAAAGAATAGACCTTTGGAAAAAATGAATGGGAATAAAAAGGAATATACCTTTTTCTCAGTGGTAAATGATACTATACAAAAACTGTGTATTAGGACATAAAAACCTCACATTCAAATGCAGAAATGGAGAAATATTAAATTCGCCCTTTTCATATCATAATGCAAAAAAATTACATGCAATAAAGATCCTGGGAAAGACAGACTGAAAGTCAATTGGAAATTAAATAATCTAATCTTAAAGAATGAGTGGGTCAAAGAACAAATCATAGAAACAATCAATAGTTCCAAGCTATCAAAACTTTGGGATGCATTAAAAGCAGTTCAAAAGGAGAATTTTATATCTCTATAAAATAGAGAAAGAGGAGATTGATAAATTAAGTATGCAACTAAAAAAAGCTAGAAAAGAAACAAATTTAAAATCTTCAATTAATAAGAAATTCTGAAAATCAAAGGAGAGATTAATAAAATTGAAACTAAGAAAACTATTGAACTAATAAATAAAACTAACAACTGGTATTATGAAAAAACACAAAAAGATAGATAAATCTTGGGTTAATTTGATTTTTAAAAAGAAAGTAGAAAACCAAATTACCAATATCAAAAATGAAAAGGATGACCTTACCATTAATGAAAAGAAAATTAAAGTAATAATTAGGAATTATTTTGCCCAATTGTACAACAATAAATCTGACAATCTAAGAGAAAGGTATGAGTATTTCCAAAAATATAAACTGCCCATATTAACAGAAGATAAAATGAAATTCTCAAATAAAACCCTTTTTGTACTCATTTGTTCCTTAATTTTCCCCCAATTACATTTAAAATAAATTTTTGCATGTGTTTTTTAAAACTTTTGATTTCCAGATTCTTTCCCTTGCCCCATCTATAGTGCCCATTAAGAAAACACATGTGAAGTTATGCAAACTTTTCCATAAAAGTCATGATGTGAAAGAAAACACAGATCTCCCAGATTAATAAAAAAAAATCCTCAAGAAAAATAAAGTTGCAAAAAGAGATATGATTCAATCTGTATTCAGACACATTTTCTTTTTTTGTTTTTTGTTTTTTTCTTTTTTAATTTACTTTACTACACATTGCTACACATACTTTACTACACATTTACTTTACTACACATTACTACACATTTACAACACATACTTTACTACACATTTACTTTACTACACATACTTTACTACACACACTACTTTACTACACATTCCATATATTTCACTTTGCTTGAGCTCATGGAGGACTTTCCATTTGTTGTTGTTCCTAAGAATAGGCTGCTCATCACTTCCCATAGAACAACAATATTTCATGACAATCACATATCACAATTTACTCAGTCATTCCCAATTGATGGCCATCCCCTCAATTTCCAATTCTTTGCCCTGAGAAGAGAGATGCTACAAATATTTTTGTTCATATAAGTCCTTTTCCTTTTTTTTTCCTTTTTATAATCTCTGCTGGTATTCATGCATAATAGTGGTATTGTTAGAAAAAAGGATATGCATGAATTTATAGCTCTTTGGGGATAGACCACAACTTTTGATCATTTATTAATTGGGGAATGACCCTTATTTTTTATAAATTCAATTCAGTTCCCTCTATATTTGAAAAATAAGGCTTTATCAGAGAAATTTGCTTCAAAATTTTTTTACAATTACTATTGCTATTTCTTCCTATTTGTTCCATTTTCTCTTTCCTTTCATCCTGTCATCCTCAAAAGCATTTTGCTACTTACTACTTCCCCTCCCCAATATGCTCTCTTTTTTATCACTGTTCCCCCTTCCTATAACCTATTCCCCTTCTATTTTCCTGGAGGATAAGATAGATTTCTATATCCATATTGAGTATGTAAGTTATTTCCTCTTTGAGCCAATTCTGATGAGAGTAAAGTTCATTCAGTTACCCTCTCCTGTTCCTTTTCCCCTCTGCTATAAAAGTTTTTTCTTGCTTCTTTTTTATGACAGATAATTTACACCATCCATTTCTTGGTTTTCCTTTCTCCCAGTACATTCCTCTCTTATCCCTTAATTTAATCATTTTTTAAAAGATATTATCCCTTCATATTGAATTCACATCTGTGCCCTCTGTATGTGTATAAATACATAATCTTTCAAAATGCCATAATAAGGAGAAAGTTCTAATAAGTTAAAAGTATCATCCTCCCATGTAGGATTATAAACAGATAAACCTCAATAAATTCCCTATAATCTCACTTTGCTGATTACCTTCTTATGCTTCTCCTGAATCCTGTATCTGAAAATCAAACTTTCCATTCAGCTCTGGTCTTTTCATCAGGGGTATTTAAAAATCCTCTATTTCATTGAAAATCCACCTTTTCCTCTGAAGAGTTATACTCAGTTTTGTTTGGTTATACTGCTAGCTCTGTTGTTCTCAGGAATATCATTTTTCCAGGCCCTCCTGTCCTTTAATATAGAAGCTGCTAAATCTTTTGTCATCCTGACTATGGGTTCCATTACACTTAAATTGTTTCTTTCTGGAAGCTTGCAATATTTCCTTCTTGACCTGGGCGTTCTAGAATTTGGCTATAATACTCCTTATTTTGGGATATTTTTCAGAAGGTGATTTGTGGATTCTTTAAATTTCTATTTTACCCTTTGGTTCTAGAATAGTAGGACAGTTTTCCTTGATAATTTCTTGAACGATGATGTCCAGGTTCTTTTTTTGATCATAACTTTCAGGTAGACCAGTAATTTTTAAATTATTTCTCCTGAATCTATTCTCAAGATCAGTTGTTTTTCCAATGAGATATTTCACTTTTTCCTATTTTTTGTTTTCCTTTATTTTATTTTGATTTCTTATAAAATCATTAGCTCCCATTTGTTCAATTCTGATTTTTAAGAAATTCCTCAATGAGTTTTTGGGACTTTCTTTCCTAATTGGCCAATTTTTCTTTTTACATCATTTCTCTCCTCATTATTTTTTGTATTTCCTTTTTTACCACACTTGATTATTTTCCTACTTTTTCCTCTCTTTTACTTGATTTTTAAAATTCCCTTTGAGCTCTCCCTTGGGCGAAGGCTAATTCTTTTTTTCCTTGGAGTCTTTGGATGTACGAGCTTTGACTTTATTTTCTTCTGAATGTATGTTTTAATCTTCCTTGTCAACATAATAACTTTCTATGGTCAGAAACTTTTGTTATCTGTTAATTTTCCTGCCTATTACTCAGCTCTTAACTCCTTTTTTATTAAAGCATTTTTTATTTTCAAAACCTATGGACGGATAATTTGACAACATTAACCTTTACATAGCCTTGTGTTTCAGATTTGCTCTTCCTTCCCCCCACCCTCTGCCCTAGATGGCAAGCAAATCAATACATGTTAAACATGTTAAAATATATGTTAAATCCAATGTGTATCAATATATATAATTCTCTTGGCGCACAAGAGAAATAAGATTTAAAAAAAGAAAGTAAATGAGTAAAAAAACAAAATGCAAGCAAAAAACAACAAAATGAGTGAGAATGTTATGTTGTGATCCACACTCAGTTCCCACAGTCCTCTCTCTGGGTGTAGATGGCTCTCTTCATCACAAGATCATTGGAAATGGCATCAACCATCTCATTGTTGGAAAAAGTCACGTTCATCAGAATTGATCATCATATAATATTGATGTTGCCATGTACAATGGTCTTCTGGTTCTGCTCATTTCACTTAGCATCAGTTCATGTAGGTCTCTCCAGGCCTTTCTATAATCATCCTGATCATTTCTTATAGAATAATAATATTTCATAACATTCATATACTGTAACTTATTCAGCCATTCTCCAACTAATGGGCATCCATTCTGTTTCCAGTTTCTTGCCACTACAAAAAGGGCTGCCACAAACATTTTTGCACATGTGGGTACCTTTCCTTCCTTTAAGATCTTTATGGGATATAAGCCCAGTTGAAACACTGCTCAGCCCTTAATTTTTTGTTAAAGTATGGTTCTGTTTCCAGGTTTAAAGAAAAATTAATCCCAATACTATATAAACTATTTAGAAAAATAGGTGAAGAAGTCCTACCCAAATTTTTATACAATGGTGCTGATACCTAATCCAAGAAGAGCCAAAAAAAAGAGAAAGAAAAGTATAAACCAATCTCCCTAATGAATATTGATGCAAAAGTTTTAAATCAAAAATATTAGCAAAGATATTCCAGAAATTTATCAAGAAGATAATAAACTATGACCAAGTGATATTCATACCAGGAAAGCAGGGTAGGTTTAATATGAGGTAAACTATCACCACAATTGGCCCTATCAATAACAAAACTAACAGAAATCACACGATTATCACAATAGATGAAGAAAAAACTTTGACAAAATATAGTACCCATTCCTATTAAAAACACTAGAAAGAATAGGAATAATTTGAGTTTTCCTTAAAATGATAAACAGAATTTATCTAAAACCATCAACAAGTATTAACTGTAAATGGAATGAACTAAAAGCATTCCCAATAAGATCAGGGGGTAAAATAAGGTTGCTTATTGTCACCACTATTATTTAATATTGTACTAAAAATATTGGTGTCAGCAATAAGAGAAGGAAAAGGAATGAAAAGAATCAGAATAGTCAATGAGGAAACAAAAAACATCACTCTGCAGATGATATAAGGGAATAATTAGAGAATCCTAAAGAATCAACTAAAAACCTACTTGAAACAATTAACAACTTCAGCCAACTTTCAAGATATAAATTAAACCCACATAAATCATCAGCATTTCTATATATTACCAGTGAAGTCCGAAATCGAGATAGAGAAATTCCATTTAATATTACTATACACAATATAAAATATTTGGGAATCTACTTTACAAAACAATTCCCAAAACTGTTTAAATACAATTGCAAAACACTTTTCACACAAATAATATCAGATCTATATAATTAGAAAAAATATTGATTGTTAGTGGGTAGTCCAAGCTAAAATAAAAATGAAAATTCTACCTGAATTAATTTACTTTTTCAGGGTAATACAAAAAATATTTCATAGACTAGAAAAACAATAACAAAATTTATCTGGGAGAACAAAATGTCAAGAATATTAAGGTAAATAATGAAAAAATGCAAAGGATGGTGGCCTACCTATCCCAGATCTATAAAGCAGCCATCAAACTATGTAGTATTGCCTAAGAAACAGAGTGGTGAATCAATGAAAATCAAATTAAGTACATAAAACATAATGAATAATTACCCTAGTATCTACCATTTGATAAACCCAGATTTCAACTTTTGGAATAAAAACTCATTGTTTCAAAAAAACTGATGGAGAAAATACTAAATAGTATGGCCAAAAGAAGGCATAAACCAACAACTCACAGTCTATACCAAGATAGGGTCAAAATGGTCATATGGTTGAAAGATAAAGATTGATACCCTAAGCAAATTATAAAAACAAGGAATTGTTTACATGACAGATTTAAAGAAAAGGAAAAAAATTGTGACCAACCAAGAGATAGAGAACATTATGAAATAAAAAATGGATAATTTTAATTACCCTAACTTAAAATGCTTTTACACAAACAAAACCAATGCAGCCAAGATTAGAAAAGGGAAAGTGGAAAGCAGGGAAATAATTTTTACAGACAGTGTTTCTGATAAAGACCTCATTTCTCAAATACATAGAGAACTGATTCAAAGTTTTAAGAATACAAGTCATTCTCCAATTAATAAATGGTCAAAGGATACAAATACACTGTTTTCAGACAGAAATAAAAGCTATGACTTATGAAATCTATGACTTATGGGAAAAAGTTCTGCATCACTATTGATTAGAGAAGTAAAAACTAAAACAACTCTGAAGTACCACTTCACGTGTTTTACATTGGCTAATATCAGAGAAAAGAAAAATGATGTGTTAGAGAGGATGTGGGAAAATTGGAATACTAATGCAATATTGGTAGAATTGTGAACTAATCCAACCATTCTTTTTAAAAGCCTTTTATTTTCAACACATACACATAAATAGTTTTCAACATTCATCCGTGCAAAACCTTGTATTCCAAATTTTTTCTCCTTCTCTCCCCCATCCCTCCATTTGATGGCAAGTAATCTAATATATGTTAAATATGGGCACTTTTTCTATACATATTTCCACAATTATCATACCACACATGAAAAATCAGATCAAAAAGGAAAAAAATGAGAAAGAAAACAAAATGCAAGCAAACAACAACAAAACAGTGAAAATACTAGGTTGTAATCTACACTCAGTCCCCACAATTCTCTCCCTGGGTGCAAATGGCTCTCTTCATCACAAGACCACTGGAACTGGCCTGCATCACCTTGCTGCTGAAAAGATGATCTAACCATTCTAGAGAGCAATTTGGAACAACCCCCAAAATGCTATAAAATTTCATTCCCTTTGATGCAGCAATACTTCTACTATGTCTGTGTCACAAAATTAATCATAAAAGGGGGAGAGGGGAAAGGCCCATATACAAAAATAGATAGAAGCTATTTTTGTTGTGGCAAAGAATTGAAAATTTGGGGAACATCCATCAATTTGGGAATGGCTACATAAACTGTGATTATATAAATGTAATGGAATACTATTGTTTCCATAAGAAATAAGGAACAGGCAGATTTCATAAAAATCTGGAAAGACTTAACATTAATTGATGCTGAGTGAAGTGAGCATAACCAGGAGAACTCTGTACACAGGAACAGCAGCACTGTGTAATAATCAACTATGATAGAGTCACTTCTTCTCAGCAATACAATGATCCAAGACAATCCAAAAACTTTATGATGGAAAAATGCTATCTGCATCAAAGAAAAAAAACTATGTAGTCTGAATGGAGACCCAAGCATACTATTTTAACTTTTTTGTTTTTTTTTCTTTTTCATGGTTTCTCATTTTTGTTTTCATTATTCTTTCATAATGTGACTACTGTAAAAATATGTTTACCATGACTGTACATACATAATCCATATAGAGACTGCTTGTATGCTGGGGAAGAGGGAAGTGAGAAAAAATTGGAACTCAAAAAAATCTTACAAAATTTAACATTGAAAATTATCTTAACATGTAAGTGGGGGGGGGGGAATAAAATATCATCATTTTCCTTAGAAAAAAGAAAAAGGACCAAGATGTACAGAAATATTTATAACATCTCTTTTTGACGTAGCAATAAATTACAAATTGAGGGGATGCTTTTCAATGGGGAACAGTCAAACAAAGTTTTTGTACTATAAGAAAGAATGAATGGGGTTGATTTCAGGGGGGGGAAACCTGGAAGATATAAAAAGTGATGCAAAGTGAAGTGAGCAGAAACAAGAGAACAATCTATACAGCAATAGCAATATTAAAAGATAATCAACTATGAAAGGCTTAGTAATTCTGATCAGCATATAGTTTACCACAACTCCAAAGAGCCAATGATAAAAAATGCTATTCACTTGAAGATAGAAAACAGATGTAGAGTGCCATTGGAAGCATATTTTCCCTTTCTTAATTTTTCCTGGTTTTTGGAACATGGATAATGCAGAAAATTAGAAATGTTTTTCATGATTTCATACATATAACATGCCTCATAGTTTTTGTCTTTTCAATGGGTGAGAAAGCTGTTGGGGAAGCTAATGGAAAAGGGAGATAATCTGAAACTGAAAAAAATAAAATAAAATAAATTTTTAAAGATAATTTTCCTTGGGGTCAAGATAACCTGGATGCAAGTCCTATCCATTTCACATACTGGACAAATTATTTAACCTCTCAAGTTTCTATATATCTCTCCAAACAAAAAGCCAGTCCTGACCTAAATTGGTTGAAAGGAGTTTCCTCTCTTGGAAGTTTCCTGTAATAAGGAAATCTCATGTAGAGAAAGAGACAATGGCAGAGACAGAAACAAAATATAAGTTGTTAATTTCCTCCTTGACTTAAAACAATTTTATTTCACAAGATTCTCTAATCCAATCTCAAAATAATTGACTACTTTTACTTGTTTTTTTTTCCTTTTGGTTCATTCTGTTTTGTTGAGCTGTTGTTGTTGCTGCTGCTGCTGTTGCTGTGGTTTCTTTTGAATAGGAAATTTGTGATTTTGATACTCTTTCTACAGATATAAATCAAATCAGTCAGCAAGGATTTATTAAGTACTTTCTCTGTGCTAACATTGTACTAAATCCTGCAAATAGAAAAAAGCAAAGTAGAAATCCTGCCTTCAAGGAACTCACATCTAATGGGTAAGTCAACATGCAAATAACTTTCTTTCTCTCAATATAATTTCCTAAATGAACACAAATTCTCTGTTCATCCTTTGCATTCCAAAATGTGTTTTCTAGCAAATCTGTCTCTTGAATTTATCCCAGGTGAATTAGTAATCCGAGACTTTGCACAAAGCCTTTTTCTGGGCAAACTATATGCATCCCTTTTGTGCAACATAACACTGTCCTCTTCCAATATGTTTCCTTCTCATTATCTCCTAGTCTGTACTTCCTCTTTTAGTATTGCCTTCACAGAAGACAAAGCAGCACTTTTTGCTTTTCCTACTTATACTTCTTGCTATCCCACTTTGACTCTTATCTTCTTTCTCATATTCATCTCCTTCAGAGTGCCCATTTATATCCCATAACTGGCAGTCCCCATGCCCTAGCTAAAGATAGAGAATATTCTATATTTTGCACACATAACAGTTCAGCAGCTTTTGAAGCTATTTGTTATATAACAGATTGTGTGTAGTATTGAATTTCCCTTCATATGGACTGTCACAATTTCACAAAAGATATATTTATCTATTCATTACCACTTTAATGGGGAGTGGTAAAGCCCTATTCTTTTTCTGAATTTGGTTCTCTCACCAGTTTGTTCACACTACCAGATCTACAATCTCAAAATAGATATTCATAGATATTCAAACTCTCTGAAGATCCTAGGAATAGCCCTGTTGAAAGGAAATACAATTCCCCTACTCATTTTAATTTTTAAACCCCAATGTTTTCTATCTATGCAAACTTTCATTCATAATGTAACACATCTACTACAATTGTATAATCAGCCACTCCTAATAATGATACTATTACATCTTAAACATAACTATGTCTAAAGGAAATTATCTTCTCTCCATAATTAAATATAACATTTTCATTCTCTTTCAACTTCACATCATCTTAGAAGGGTCTTTAGAAAGTGTTAATTCTTATTATGAAGAGAAGTTGTTTTTAAACTAGGGAACAGCAAAATTCATCAAAATATCTCTGAAATCAGTCAAGCCAGGACACTATACTGTCTAATTTAAATGGAGCTAGTAGCAACACCTCAAATTGATCCTTAAAGAGAGCTCATCAGCATACCAAAATATCTGCAAAGCATTCTCAGCTTTTTCTTAAGTCCAAGATGGCAGCTGAGAGTATCACCTTATGACAAATTTCAACATTGTTTTCTGTCACTATTGTTTCCTTAAAATTGTTTTTATTTATACCCACATTTCTCCAGATTTTTAAAAGCCTATTTCCTTATCATATAAGTTATTACCATAATTATATATATAATGTTCTGCTATAACAGACCACATAGCCTTGCCCAAATGACAGTCATGAACATAAAGTATGTGCCTTACAACAACCCTGTAAAGTAGTTTAGTATTTTCTGTAGTGTTTAGTATTTTCAAGCTGGTCTCCATTTTATAGATGATCACATGAATATATATGTCTGTATAAACATATGTATAAGTGTATGTAGCTATAGGCAGATGTGTGTCTAAAACTTTCCTAGGAGCTTACTGCTAGTGTGGGAGCAGAGACAGAACTATTTACCAAATTATTGGTGAATATTAGATACTAATACCTAATAGTTAAACATTTATTAATTCAACAGGCAAGGCACTATGCTAGATAATGAAGGTGCAAAAATGTAACAAGATATGATATTGGTCCCTTTAAAGAGCATATAATAAAATGGGGAGGAGAAAATTTGTAAACACAACTCACTATAAAAGCAAGTACAATGTTCTAAGTGCAAAGGAAAAGGCCAAAGAGCTCCGAGAAAATTGTGAAGGGAGAAATAATATCCAAATGAGGAATTTAGGGCTTTATGGATGAGGTAGATCCTTAACTGGATCATGAGGGAAAGGAAGGATTTCACCTGGTAGAAAAAGAGAGGAATGGACCTTTCTATTATGTGGGGAAAAAGTGAACAATGTTACAAAAATGGATGGGGAGTGGTAAAAAGCTTAATTTAATAAAGACAAAGTCTACGTGATAAGCTGAAAAAGTAAGCTGAAAATTTATTATAGAGGATCTTGATAATAAGACTTTTGAATTTGATAGGTAATGAAAGCCGCAGAAGGTCTTTTTCACAGATGAATGATGTGACCTAAATATCTGAGGAAGATTACTGGAACATGAGGTATTACAGATGAATTACAAAAATATTATAAAAGCAATAAAAAATAACCATCTAGAAGGTGATTATAATTTTCCAGGTAAGAAATAAGGGCTTGAGCTAGCATAGTTGCAACAGGAATAAAAAGGAAGGGATAAAAGAGATTTGGGGGGATAAAATTGATAGAAGTAGAACAGAGACCTCTCAATTGCCTTCCCCCATGTATTCCATCTTGTGTTGTTTCAGTCATTCTTTAGTCATGTCCAATTCTTCATGATATCATTTGGTTCTGTTTTAGGGTTACTGTTTACTTTTGGCAAGGATACTGGAATGGTTTGCCATTTTCTTTTCCAACTTATTGGTGAGAGAAAAGGAGATATGAAGTTTTTTTCTTGTAGATTTAAGGCAAACATTTGCCTTTTACCTAATAAACAAAAATGCTAATTTCTTTCATATGATTTCTTTCCTTTCTATTATATAATACGACAGGCTTGAGATCTCTATAAAAAGCTGAAACACACATGGAGGGCGCTGAAAAAATATTTGCTTTTATCAGAGGTTCATTAGGTCTGGTCTGTCAATACTAGGTAAGATTAAATGTGCCCTTAAGAAGCATAGGCAATTATTATGCATTTCCCAATCTCACCAAAGAGGAATCATAGTGCTACAGCTACTACTACTGGGAAGCTAGCAAGGAAAAGGAAGCAGATCCTACTTTCTCACAATCTGCTCTTTGGGAAAAAATGAGTTACCTTTAGAAAATACATTAAAGGCCCATTACACCTTCAGTTCGAGGTGCTTGGGTGACAGCTAAGAGGAAAAAAGTGAATGGGATATTGAATATGCAGAAAGGGTAATGTATTCAATGGTGCCCTAGTGTCCTGAAAGCTATAATATATGTTGCAATGTTATCTAATTTATTCCAAAGGAATAGTTTACAAGCTATGAGAACCTGACTCAAAAGTTATTAGTCATGTCAAAGTTTAGCTTTGGTTTCCAATGGAAATAGTATCACATTTCTTTCACACACACACACACACACACACACACACACACACACACACACAGAGAGAGAGAGAGAGAGAGAGAGAGAGAGAGAGAGAGAGATGCTTTTATTACCAATGGAAAATAGTATCATATTTCTCTTTCTGTGTGTGTATCTGTTCCTCCCTCCTCTCCCTCCCTCCCTCTCTCTCTCTCTCTCTCACACACACACACACACACACACACACACACCTCAAGTTCTTTAAAATCATAGAGCTAGAACTAGAAGCAATGCCAAAAGCTTCTAGTTCAACTTCTTCACTCTTATTAAGAAACTGAGGCCCAGAAGTTTCAGCAATTTACCTATAGCTAATTGACTGAGTGGTAATGGCCATAGTTTGAAGAAAACTTGGTTGCTCTACGAATTCATTGTATGACTTTGGGAAAGTTACTTAACATCTGGAAAGATCACCAATTCTGGAATCAGAAGACCTAACTTCAAATTGCACTTCACATTCATTATTTAAACTGGATAAACCACTTAGCCTAGTGTCTTAATTTCTTCATTTGAAAAGAAATGGGTTTGGACTAGATGGTGTCTAAGATCTCTTTCAGCTCTAGAGTTATGATTCTATCTCAGTTTTCTCTTCTTTAACATTGGATTAGATCATCTCTGAGGTTCCTTCTAGTTTCCTCTTTATAAGTCTATTGTTAAGAACAAGAGACAATAGTCTTTAAGGATTTTATGTGAGGTCAGACTTTGGGAGACAACCAGTAATCCATATACATGAATATATGTTAGATTCTATAAATATATATACATATATTTGCATATTCATGTTCATATGTATGTGCTTCAGTTATATTTTAATGAAGTTACAAAGTATCACTAAATATATATTCTTTAAGGGGGAAATTCCAATATTATATGAATTAAATGAGGAATGAAACCAAGTTGACATGATAAAATGTAAGCCTGCTTGAGGAAGAAAATGAACTTAAACTTTAGGGTTGTTAAACACTGTCCTTGGACTCATGGAAAAATTCAGCATAAAAGAGAAGAAGTAATTATAAAAGTAGCTTCAAGTGCACGGTAGAACAATGATGGCTCAAGCCCTCTCTAGTAAATTGATCTCTAGAAGCAGTGATTTCCTTTCTTATTTTAAATACATTTTATTACTGTATCACTTCAAAGGAGCATAAGTGGATCTTTCTGATTGGTTCCATACAGAGCCAATAGTTCCATTCAATGAGAAAAACAATGGTATTTGACTTATCAGTCAAGTCAATATGATGGGCATGCAAAAAGAGCCTGCTTTATATGAGGCATAGTGCTAGGACAGGGAAACAAAAATGAAGAAGGCATTGCACCTGTTCTAAAATATATCATCTAGTAGACAAAATCTATGCATATAAATAACAACAATACAAAAAAGAAGATAATCAAAAAGGATTCATAGTATTCCACAAATGAGTAAGCCTTGTAAGAATAAATTCAAACCACTATTCAGTAGATAAAGTCACTAAACAATTGCATGTTGGCTATCTGTAGTCTTCAATTCTTCAATAGATTCATGATCTTTTATCCATAAGTGGTCTGATTCTACTGTGATCAGGGCACATTCTGGGTAATATTTATCTGGTGAGGCACAAGAAAAATCATTGCGTTTGGAAAACAGATGAGCTTGAATCAAAACTGGGCTCTGACTTATATAAACTGATGCTAAGTGAAATGAGCAGAACCAGGTATCTGGTTTGTCATGGTAACAACAAGATTATATGATGATCAATTCTGATGGATGTCACTCTTTTCAACAAAGAGATGATTCAGATCAGTTCCAATGATATTGTGATGAAGAGAGCCAGCTACACTCAGAAAGAGGATTGTGGGAATTGAGTATGGTTCACAACAAAACATTTTCACTCTTTTTGTTGTTGTTTGCTTGCATTTTATTTTCTTTCTCATGTTTTCCAATTTGATTTGATTTATCTTGCTGTACAAGAAAAATACAATTATACAATTGTCTTGTATGCATATATTGGATTTAACATATTTCTACCATGTTTTAAAAAAATTGGGCTCTGCTACTTACTACCTTTATAAACTGGGACAGTCAACCACCTATATTGTCACCATCTACAGGAATCATTCTTTCATTTGGACTTTTCATAAGGACATCGCATGGATTGTACCAAATACTGTATGTGTGTGTATCTACATATATATATACACACATATATATGTATATATATTCATATATATGTATATATATGTATGTGTGTGTTTATATATGTGTGTTTATATATATATATGTTTGTATGTTTATATATATTCATAATGGCATCTAGATGATACAGTGGATAGAACACTAGGCTTAGAACCAGGAAGACACATCTTCATTAGTTCAAATCTGGCCTCAAACACTTTCTAGCTATGTCTTAAGAAGTCACTTAATCCTGTTTATCTCAGTTCTTCATCTGTAAAAATGAAGTGGAAAAAGAAATAGCAAACCACTTCAATAACTTTGTCCTAAAAAATAGGGCCATGAAAATTTGGACACAACTGAAATGATAGCAATATAAAATATATACAAATATACACATATGTATATTTATTTATTTATATTCATACTTATTATATATATATATGTATGTATACATATACCCATATACCATTGAATACATGTATAATGCATGCCTGCCTATATGTATTCTTATATTTACATTTATATGTATATATATTATACAGAATGAAAATATGTATATTTTATGTGTAAATATAAAGAGTATAAATACAAGGTAGTTTAGAACGAACTTACCAGAAGTTGAGGAACTAAAGATATAAAGTAGTTTTTAAGCAACATTTTAGGGGAGAAGGGAGGGATTGATTTCATAAGGTTGAAGTGAGAAGGTAATGCATTCCAGGCATAGGGGTAAGTCAATTCAAAGGCACATAGACAGGAGATAACACATCCTATGTGAAAGTCAAAGAGATGGGTCGTTTGTCTGTATCATAGAGTGAATAAGAGAGAATAATATAGACAAGAAATAGGTTAGAACAAAGTTATAAAGACTTTAAAAGTAAGCTAGGAATATTATATTTATTCTAGATTCAATAAGATGCCACTAGATTGTATTGAATAGAGTGTTTAATGAAAATCCCTATGGTTTATGTATGGAAAATGGACCAATAAGAAGAAAGACTTGAGGCCCAGAGACCAATCAGAAAATCACAGTAATGATCAAAGTAAGAAGTGATGAAGACCTGAACTAAGGAGGTAGCTATGTGAGTAGAGTTGGGTTAAGATGTAATAGATGCCGTAAAAGTATAAACAGCCTGATTTGGCAATTGACTGTATATGTAAAGGGAGAGACAGGACAGAGATGATGATGATACCAATTGTAAGCCTAGAAAGCTAGAATTGTGATGCTTTTGAAAAAATAAGAACATTTCTGATAGTAGGAGATAGGGGAGATAATGAATTCTATTTTAGACATACTAAGTTGGCTCTAGGATTTCCAATTTAAAAATATCCATGAGGCAGCTGGTGATGAGAAAGTAGGTTCATGAATCAATAGACACTAAATCTCTTTGTAAATTATCTCTTCCCTGATTTTTGGTTTTATTATTTCAGAATCTTCTACTCTCTGAAATATCTTGCAAAGTGGTCCCACAATACTTTCAGGATTATATTGCTTCTAGCAGAGCTCTTTTCAGTGCATACTTGGTCTGGTACAGCTGTTCTTCTCAATTTTGTCAAAGTGTCATTTCCTCTTTTTATATCATATTTTATTTTTCATCAGAGACTATGATATCAGACTCCAAATGAAGTAGTTCTATGGCTGTTAAGGAAAATAGATCATTATAGAAATTCTGACAAATGTTTCCCACTTCAAATCCAATTGTTTCCCTCCAGGCAGTTTCATCTAAGAATGCTCTCAAAATGATGTGTCTCATTTGAATTTTATACCAAGGTATCTTTAGACGTGTTTTTGTTTCAAATATTTTAGGTATTGATAATAAACTAGAGCTACTATCTAAGAGCCAAATTAAGAATGTAGAAGTTTATCGTCAATAGGCTGAGCCATTAAGTAGTGATCTCTTTGACCATGGAAAACTATGAAGTGAAGAAAAAATTCAAATGTTTTCAGGTCTATGACTCCTCCCATGTACTTCTACTTTCTTAGCAAGAATAATCTAGTGTCAGAAAAAAGAAAAAACGGTATTAAGAAGCAAAAAAATTTAGACTATTTAGAAATATCAACTTAATGGAAGTGTTCAATATGGGAGCTTTTTGTTCTTTGATCAGCAAATTGACATAATATTGGGAAAACTAAATTAAATCAATATTAATACATTTCAGTTAAAGGAAACCAGAAAATGAAAGTATGCTTCAATTAAATGGAAGAATGACTCACAGGCTCTCTGTGGAGAACCCATCAAAGTAGTTAATGGATGTTATTTTGTCAAGAGCCCCAGGACAACATGAAATATCATTTTATAAAATATTTGGTCACCTTGTTTTGAGATGATTAGAAGCAAAAAGAATACAGTGAAGTTAACCAAATCTTATTGCCAACATTTGTTGCAGAGTATGAAGAGCTAGTTAAATCATATGAACAAATTGACAAGATTCTCTAAACCAGGTCAAGATTTGGCTTCAGTGTTAAAAAGGATAGAGACAAATGTTGAAAAATACTTTTAAACATGACATAATAGAGAAATGTCAACACAATATATTTGAATAAGTCAATAGTAAAAAAATGATAAATGTAAATAAGATTTAGTTTATATAAAAGATATAGTTTATCACCATTCCCACAAAAATTTAACTAATTTAAAATAGTTGACATATAGGAGAGGACAGTCTAGACAATACCTTAACCAGAAAGGAAAGAATGTTTAGCTTGAAGAAAATGGTTTCTATGCCTTAGAGAATATCTGTGACAACCCTTTCTCAGAAAATTTGGAAAACTCAAAAGTGTATTGGAAAAGATCAATTTACATGTCAGACCTAAAGAAGGGTAATATCAACGAATATTCAAATTGCTAAACCATTGCATTCATTTCATATGCTAACAAGGTTATGCTTAAAATTAAGCAAACAAGGCTTCAGTAATATATGAACCAAAAATAACCAGAAGAACAGGATGGCTTTGAAAGAGGAAAAGGAACTAAAAACCAAATCACCAACATTTGCTAGATTATGGAGAAAGCAACGGAATTCCAAAAAAAAAAAAAATTCTAATTCTGCTTCATTGACTACACTAAAACCTTTGATTATGTGGATCATAACAAAATCTGGAAAGTCTTCAAAGATATAGGAGTACCAAATCATCTTACTTGTCTCCTAAGAAATCTGTATGTGAGTCAAGAAGCAGTACTTGGAACCAAACATGAAACAACAGATAGATTTGAGATTGGAAAAGAAGTATGACAAGGCTGTATATTGTCAGCTTGTATATTTAAGTTATATGTAGAGTGCATCATGTAAAATGCCAAGTTGAATGGATCAAAACTCAGAATTAAGGTTGCATGAAGAAATATCAACAATCTCAGATATTCAGATGATACTATTCTGATGGCAGAAAGTGAAGAAGTCTCTTGATGAGAGTGAAAGAGGAGAATGTAAAAGTTTGCTTGAAACTTAACATCAAAAAAAATTAAGCTCTTGGCAACTGGTTACATTCCTTCCATAAAACAGAGGGAGAAGAAATAGAAGTAGTGTCAGATTTTATATTCTTTGGCTCAAAGAGCACTGCAGATGGTAACTGCAGCCATGGAATTAAAAGACACTTGCTCTTTGAAATGAAAACTAAAGCAAAAATAGACATAATACTAAAGGAGAAATATCACCTCATCAACAAAGGTCCAGATACCAACACTCTGTTTTTTATCAATAGTAACATATGCCTATGAAAGTTGGGTTCTAAGGAAAGTTAAACACCACAGAATCAACTATTTTGAATTGTGATTCTAAAGAATACTTTTGAGAGTCCCTTGGACAGTAAGGAGGTTAAATTAATGAATACTTACAGAAATTAATTCAGACTATTGACAAAAAGGTCAAATACTGAAGCTGAAACTTCACACAATGAGAAGACAGTACTCACTGAAAAACACACTTATGTTGGGGAAAAAATGAAGGAAAAAGGAAAAGAGGGCAGCAGAGGATGATGGATGGATAGATATTGTCATGAAAATAACAAACATGAACTTGGACAAATTTTGACAGATAGTGAAGGACAACAGAACCTAGTATATACTATGATCCATAAAGTCATGACGAGTTGGACATGACTAAATAACTGAACAAGAACAAACTATTTCTTATCTTCAGGATTCATGTTTCCTCCCTGGCCCTTTAAGGGGGAGAAAGTTTCTAGCTCTTGAAAGAAAATTTCATGGCATGAAAATTTTTAATGAATTATCTAGGAATATTTGATCTCTTTAATTTTTTAAAAAACACATTTTCAATAATATTTTTCCATTTCACTTTCCTTTCACATGGCAACAAAACTCACATACATTTAAAGGCTTAACAACAGTAGGACTGACCCAACTCTTAAGACAATTTCCAGAGGGTTCAGTGTCTACACATATGATGTCTCAGTCGCCATGTGGAAAGTTCTTTGTTTTTTTTTTTTTAATCTCCTAGTTTTTGAGGACTTCAAGCCTCAAATCCAAGCTTAATTAAACCTAGTGAAGAGCAAAGCAAATAAGCTTTAAAAGTCCCATGTTTTGGTTCATAAAATCTCAATACAACAAAAGAGGAAATATTCAATTATTCCCACGAGGCTGTAAACATTTTATCGCTCTATCCTCTCATTCCTCTTAAGCTTCTTTGAAGCATTCAGGTTCAGTCAATGTTCCACTTCTCTTCCTCTCTCCTCACACATGATCTTTTTTATGTACTTGAAAGATGAGTTTGTTTTTCAATTTACATTCCTTTCTATCACTCCAGTGCTTTGAAGAAAGAAGGGCAGAGAGGTGAGGCTAGATGCTTTCATAATGACTATTGGAGGACATGGTTGGGCTTCTTTTTCCACTTTTCAAGGAAAGAAGAAACTGGTACTTTCAAAGAAATTGGAAATTCCGATTCTGAATGAATTAATGAACAAATGAATTTATTGAGTTCTAAATATGCTACAAAGCACCATGCTAAGTGTTAGGGATGCTAATAATACTACTATTATATGATTACTATTAATAACAATAGTAGTATTTATAACAATAATAAGTATCTTTTATAAAATGTTATAACATATGCATAGTGTTTTACATGCTTTCTAATTTGGTTTTCACAATAACCCTGTGAGGTAGACTCATATCCCCCTCTTACAGATAAAGAGACTGATATTGAGAAGTTAAAGGATTTGTCCAATGTCACATAGCTAGTGGCTAAGAAAAAAATTGAACTCAAATCTTCATAATTTTGACTCCAGATGTCTATTCACAAAGCTGTCTGGCTAATAATATAAAGGTAAAAATAATCTTGACTTTCAAGGAACTCATATTTTATCTAATAAGAAATATTAAATGGAAAGAAAGTTGTAGCTACAAGTTAAATGAAAAGACCCAATGGACCTTAGGGTACGGTACATTATGCTGAATAATAAGGGCTAATACTATGAGATAAGTTTTTAACTATAGCTTACAAGTCTTTTTCCCTACCCCAATAACTACTAATTCCTTGAAGAAAGAAACCAGTAAAGAAATCACAGAAATCTCAGATGATAGCATTTTTAGCAATAAAGCATTTTTAATTAAGATATATACATTTTTAGACAAAACTACTGTATACTTAATAGACATTGTAGTATTAAAAATAACTATTATATGTACTAGAAAACAAAAAAAAATAGTATGGCTTGCTTTATTGTGGTATTCATTTTATTGAGGTAGTCTGGAACCTAATCCACAATATCTCCCAGGTATGCCTCTCTCTCATCCATAATGTTCTCATGCTGACTTTATAGGGCTAGCAAAAGCATATCTAAGAATCTCAGGAAAGACTCAAAAATCTTTACTGTCCAGAAGATGTTCCTTTTACTCACTCATCAGGATGTCCCTTACGTCAGTGATATCAACAATAATAAGATTCCCAACGGACCATATACTTAGAAGACCACAGAGTAACATGATTATATTCTATTGTGTTTTTATTTATTTTGTTAAATATTTTCCAATTTTACTTTAATCTAGTTCAAGAGCTAAGTATTTGATATCTCTGCCTTAAGTCAGAACTATGGATACACCAGATCTTATTACTCTGCTTATTCTACTTTAGAAAGGAGTGATAATTAATTTGATATTCATTTAAGTTATCAATAACTTTTTAAAATATGCAAATATTATCATTATGCTTTGGAGTTAATTACTTTTATCTTTGGTTTTCCTCCTAACACATCACTGAAGTTGGATAAAGGGTAAAGAAGTTAGAGCAATGTCTTGGAGCTGGGAGAACTACAAGATAAGATTAAAATGGATGTGACACCACAGGGACACACTAGAACATTAGATATATGAGGTATGAAACAAAGGAGTCACCATCACAGAGAAGACAGGCTGAGAGAAAGATATTGAAAGCAAGCCATACTTCCTCTAAAGTTTTGCTAAGAAGAGACAGGAGGAAGTAGAAGAAAAAAACTATCTTCTTATTTTACTTTTATCCCCTAATTTATGACACAAAGGATATCATTCAAAGAGGTACATTTTAACTAAAAATTGTCTTTTTTAAGGCTTGTTTAATGTTAAAATTATTCTTGATAACCATTTAACTATGAGTTATGGTAGAATAAAGGGCATACTTAGAATGAAAGGACCAAAATTCAAATTCTGGCCCAGCTACTTGCTACCTATTTGTCTTTAAGCAGATCACTTCAACTTCAATTTCCTCATCTGTAAAATGAATTCTAAATCCCACAAAAGAATTCTCTAAATTTTCTAAGTTTCTAAGTCATTTTCTACAAGACATCTGCTATTCATCAAGTCAGTAAAATATGTCTCCATAAGGCAATATCTGAGCAGAAACATACTGTGAGTTTAAATGACTCAATTTGTAGAAGATTCATTTCTAGATTACAACTTACATATCATAAAGGTTTGGGAAATGTGAAATAGGTACAAATAGCTTGTCATTAGACATTTCAGAGATGTTGCCAGTCCATTGATCCTATTTTTTAAACCACCAATATTGCTAATTAGATATTTTGCCTCTGTAGAGATAGTTTGTGATAAATGCCACACTACACAGAGGCCATGATTTCCCAAAGCATCTGCTTAATGCATTAAATTGGAGGCAGAAAAAAAAAAGGCTCCCAATTAATCCTTCAAGTATGCAGAAGATAACAATTTGATTTTTATTGGTATTGCATTTTCATGGTAACCCCAGCCAACTGCTCATTTAATTTGCTTTTGGCTTTGGGATTTTGGATCAATGTGATAAATAAATCACATCGAACAAGAACTTTATTGGTATTTGGATGAATATTAATGGCCTTGTAAGACATGCTATTTGGCCAAAGCTATCAGGACTAAAGTAGGACATATATAAGAAACTCACTTTGACAGGTGGTTGTCAGTCAGCTGCTCTGCAGTTACACATCTAAAAAAGCATTGAGTCAATTCTTCCCAAAGTTGATATGATTTCATGATATTCAATGTATTATTTAAGGATAAATACCAGCACAAATTTCCCTTATAAAATTTAAATTTAAATAGAGCTCATTAGCTAATATGCAATGAAGGCAGCCCTTCCCTAGATATTAGGTTAAGGAAGAAAGTAGCACAATAAAACCTCAGAGTTAGAAGAACCTCAGAGGTCATTGAATTTCATCTCCTGCCTGATAAATGAATCCTTTCAAAAGAAACCTTGACAAGTTTGGATATTTCTGGGGACCAGAAGCTCATTACATCACAAGACAGTCTATTCTGTTTGGGGACCTGCCCATTTGTTAGGGAACCGTTCCTTAAAATGAGCTGAGAGATGGTCCATTATAATGTTAATCCATTTTTCCTATTAAAACAACATTTATTTATATAAAATAAGATGTTATTATGAACTTTCCTATTAAAATCATAATTTATATAAAATATCATGAACTTTGTTTCACCAATAAGTATTTCTATGCTGGAAGAAATTTTTAAAAAGAGGATCAAATATTACCCTATGTAACTTGGTATTTTAAATTTTACATTGACTTTTACATAGTATCAAAATTGGCTTTCTTGTTTATCTATGAATTTTCTTCTTTTTTCTATATGTTTTTAATGTTTAGTCGATCTTTTTTTATTACTATCCTCCTGCACAAAACAACTTCTTTCACAAATAAAAGTTCTCCCTTGTAACAAATATGAATAAATAAATGAATCAGTATTACATTGGTGGTATCTGAAAATAATATATGTCATTCTATACCTACAAAGTATATCACCACTCTGCTAAGAGGTGGGAGGCATGCTTTAATCCCTGTCTTCTGGCAACTTCAGTCCACTGTTATTAAGTTTGCCATCTGTGGCTACACCAAATATCTTTAATTCTTCTTCTGTAGCATCATTTCAGTTATTTGGTAAAATTTCTTATGGTCAACTAGAACCATTCCCAATAAGATCAGAGGTGAAACCAAGTTGCCCACTATCTCCAATATTATTCAATATTGTTTAGACATATTAACTTTAGCAATAAGAGAAGAGAAAAAAATTAAAGGAATTAGAGTAGAGAATGAGAAAACCAAATTATCACTCTTTGTAGATGATATGATGGTTTACTTAAAGAATCAACTCAAAAACTACTAGAAACAATTCACAACTTTAGTTAAGTTGCAGGATACAAAATAAAACCAGAAATCATCAGCATTTCTATATGCTACCAAGAAAGTCTAGCAGCAAGAGATACAAAGAGAAATTCCATTTAAAATTACAGTACATAATATAAAATATTTGGGATTCTACCTGCCAAGACAAAGTCAGGAACTTTATGAACACAATTCAAAACATTTTCCACACAAATAAAGTCAGATCCAATCAACTGGAAAAATACCAAATGCTCATGGGAAGGCCAAACTAATATAATAAAAATGACAATTCTACCTAAATTAATCTACTTATTCAGTGCCATATCAATCAAACTTCCAAGAAATTATTTTACAGAGTTGGAAAAAAAACAAAGTTCATCTGGAACAAAAGGTCAGGAATTTTGAGGGATTTAATGGAAAAAATGCAAATGAAGGTGACCTACCTGTACCAGATCTAAAAATATATTATAAAGCAGCAGTTATCAACATCATTTGGTACCGGTTATGAAATAGAGTAGTTGATCAGTGGAAGAGGTTAGGTTCACAAGACACAATAGTCAATGTCTATAATAATTTAATGTTTGATAAACGCAAAGACCCCTCCCCTAGATGGCAAGTAATCAATCCAATATATGTTAAATATATGTGCAGTTCTTCTATACATATTCCATAATTATCATGCTGCACAAGAAAAATCAGATCAAAAAGGAAAAAATGAAAAAAAATGTAAGCAAAAAAACAACAAAAATAGAGAAACTACTATATTGTGATCCACACTCAGTCCCTGCAGTCCTCTCTCTGGGTGCAGATAGCTCTCTCTATCATAAGACCATTGGAACTGGTCTGAATCACCTCGCTGTAGAAAAAAGCCACGTCCATCAGAATTGATCATCATATAATCTTGTTTGTTGCTGTGTACAATGTTCTCCTAGTTCTACTCACTTCATTTATCATTAGTTCATGTAAGTCTCTCCAGATATTTCTGGAATCATCCTGCTGATCATTTTTTATAGAAAATTAATATTCCATAACATTCATATACCATAATTTATTCAGCCATTTTCCAATTGATGGGCATTCCCTCAGGTTCCAGTTTCTTGTCACTACAAAAAGGGCTGCCACAAACATTTTTGCACATGTGGGTCCCTTTCCTTCCTTTAAGATCTCTCTGGAATATAGGCCCAGTAGAAATGCTGCTGGATCAAAGGGTATGCACAGTTTGATAGTCCTTTGGATGTAATTCCAAATTGTTTTCCAGAATGGTTAGATTGATTCACAACTCAACCAACAATGTATTAGTATCCCAGTTTTCCCACAGCCCCTCCAACATTTATCATTATCTTTTCCTATCATCTTAGTCAATCTGAGAGGTATGTAGTAGCACCTCAGAATTGTCTTAATTTGCATTTCTCTAACCAATAATGTTTTAGAGAATTTTTTTATCTGACTAGAAATGGTTTTCATTTCTTCATCTGAAAATTGTCAGTTCATATCCTTTGACCATTTATTGATTGGAAATGGCTTGTATTCTTATAAATTTGAAACAATTCTCTATATATTTTAGAAATGAGGCCTTTATCATAACCCATAGCTATAAATTTTCCCCCAGTTTATTACTTCCCGTTTAATCTTGTCTGCATTAGTTTTGTTTATAAAAAAACTTTTTTAACTTTATGTAATCAAAATTATCCATTTTATATTCCATAATGTGCTATAGTTATTCTTTGGCCACAAATTCCTTCCTTTTCCACAAATCTGAGAGGTAGACTATCCTTGGTTCATCTAATTTGCTTATAGTATCATTCTTTATGTCTAAATCATGAACCCTTTTCAATCTTAACTTGGTATAGGGTGTTAGATGTGGAGCAATATCTAATTTCCATCATATTAATTTCCAATTTTCCCAGCAATTTTTGTCAAATAGTGAGTCAAATAGTGGAAAAAAATTCCACAGACCAAAACAATACATTTAAAAACTCAATTGGACATATACAGAAAGAAGTAAAAAAAAGCTAATGAAGAAAATAATTCTTTAAAAATTAGAACTGAACAAATAGAAACTAATGATTCATTGAGACAGCAAGAATCAGTCAAGCAAAACCAAAAAAATGACAAACTGAAAACCATGAATGATCTACTTGCAATGATAGACTTGGAAAATAGATCTAGGAGAGATAATCTGAGGATTATTGGCTTTTCCAAAATTATGATGAAAAAAGAGCCTAGATACTATTTTACAAGAAATCATCAAAGAGAACTGCCTCAGATGTAATAGAATCAGAAGGTAAAATAGGCATTGAAAGAATTCATCGAACACCTTCTGAAAGAGACCTCAAAATAAAACCCCAAAGAATATTGTAGGCCAAATTTAGAACTCATCAGATTAAAGAAAAAATTTTACAAGCAGCCAAAAAAATAACAATTTAAATACTGAGGTGCTACAATAAGGATCACCCAAAATCTGGCTGCCTCCACATTAAAGGATCAAAGGGCCTGGAATCTGATATTCCGAAAGGCAAAAGAACTTGGATTGTAGCCAAGAATAAACTACCCAGCTAAGCTGAGCATTTTCTTCCAGGGAAGAAGACATTTAATGAAACAAATGAATTCCATTTGTTTCTAAGGAAAACCAGAACTAAACAAAAATTTGATCTCCAAACCTATAGGACTCAAGAGATGCAGAAAAGGTAAAAAGAACTCTTTGAGAATTGTATTTCTGTTGTGGATATACAAAAGAATACATGTATAATTTGATTTTACTAATATAACATAAAAAAGGGAAGTAGATATGGAAAAGGGATGATGGCAGAATAAGGTGGGAAGGAGGGATAAAAAGAGGGAAACTACATCCCACTAAGAGGCAAAGGAAACTTATCATATCCCAGGGAATTTAGAGAGGGGAGGAATATTGTGTGAATCTTACTCTCATCAGAGTTGGCTCAAAGAAAAAATAATTGACATTTGTTTTAGAGAAAATTCTCTCTTGCCTCACTAAAAAAGGGGGAAAAGAAAAGGGAAAAGAAAAAGAGTAATAAGGGAAGGAAGGGGAAAAGATTCAAAGTGGGGGAGGGAGGGATTCTAAAGAGGGTAAGCATCATGATACAAGTGGGTAACATAAGTTCAAAAAGGGAAAGAGGGGTTGGGGAGGCAAGATGAAGTAAAGCATAATCTGGGGTTATTAGGATGCCAGGAACACAGATTTAGTAATTCTAACGGTAAATGGAATGGGATGAACTCCCCATAAAGAGGGAGGCAGATAGCAGACTGGATCAAAAGTCAGAACCCTACAATATGTTGTTTACAAGAAACACATTTAAAGCAGGGAGATACAATAGAGTAAAGGTAAAAGGCTAGAGCAAAATCTATTATGCTTCAGGTGAAGTCAAAAAAGCAGGGGTAGCCATCCTTATCTCAGATTAAGCAAAAGCAAAATTGATCTAATTAAAAGAGATAAAGAAGGAAACTACATCCTGCTAAAGGGTAGCATAAACAACGAAGAAATATCAATATTAAACATATATGCACCAAGTGATATGGCATCCAACTTCCTAAAGGAGAAGTTAAGAGAGTTGCAAGAAGAAATAGACAACAAAACTGTAACAGTGGGAGATCTCAACCTTGCACTCTCAGAATTAGACAAATCAAACCACAAAAAAAAATAAGAAAGAAATTATAGAAGTAAATAGAATATTAGAAAAATTAGGTATGTTAGATCTTTGGAGAAAAATGAATGGAGATAGAAAGGAATATACTTTCTTCTCAGCAGTTCATGGAACCTATTCAAAAATTGACCATATATTAGGACATAAAGACCTTCAAATTAAAATGCAAGAAAGCAGAAATAGTAAATGCTTTCTTTTCAGATCATGATGCAATAAAAATTACATTCAACAAAAAGTTAGTAAATAGACCAAAAGTAATTGGAAACTCAAACAATCTCATCTTAAGGAATGATTGTAGAAGCAGCAAATTATAGACACAATTAATAATTTCACTAAGATAATGACAATGATGAGACATCATACCAAAATTTGTGGGAAGCAGCCAAAGTGGTAATAAGAGGGAATTTTATATCCTTAGAGGCTTACTTGAATAAAACAGAGAAAGAAAGATTAATGAATTGGGCTTGCAACCAAAAAACTAAAAAGACCAAATTAAAAACCCCCAATCAAATACTAAATTTGAAATTTAAAATTAAAAAGGAGAAATTAAAAATATTGAAAGTAAAAAACTATTGAACTAATTAATAAAACTAAGAGTTGGTTCTATGAAAAGCCAATAAAATAGATAAGCCTTTGGTAAATCTGATTAGAAAAAGGAGGGAAGAAAATGAAATTAGTAGTCTTAAAATGAAAAGGAGAACTTTCCACCAATGAAGAAGAAATTAGAGAAATAATAAGGAGTTATTTTGCTCAACTTTATGCCAATAAATTTAATAACCTAAGTGAAATGTATGACTACGTCCAAAAATATAGACTTCCCAGACTAACAGAGGAGGAAGTAAATTGCTTGAATAGTCCCATTTCAGAAAAAGAAATAGAACAGGCAATTAACTCCCTAAGAAAAAATCCCCAGGACCAGATGGATTTACATGTGAATTCTACCAAACATTTAAAGAACAATTGGCCCTAATGCTATATAAATTATTTGATAAAATAGGGAATGAAGGAGTCCTACCAAATTTTCTTCATGACACAGACATGGTACTGATACCTAAACCAGGTAGGTTGAAAACAGAGAAAGAAAATTATAGACCAATCTCCCTAATGAATATTGATGCTAAAATCTTAAATAAGATATTAGCAAAAAGACCCAGGATAATACACTATGATCAAGTAGGATTTATACCAGGAATGCAGGGCTGGTTCAATATTAGGAAAACTATCAATATAATTGGCCATATCAAACCAAATTACATAAAACCATATGATCATCCTTAATAGATGCAGAAAAGCATTTGACAAAATCCATCATCCATTCCTATTAAAAAAAATTTGAGAGTATAGGAATAAATGGACTTTTCCTTAAAATAATCAGCAGCATCTATTTAAAACCATCAGTAAGCATCATATGTAATGGAGACAAACTGCAACCATTCCCAATAAGATCTGGAGTGAAACAAGGTTGCCCACTATCACTGTTACTATTTAATATTGTATTAGAAACACTAGCTTTGGCAAGAAGAGCTGAGAAAGAGATTAAAGGAATAAGAATAGGCAATGAGGAAACCAAATTATCACTCTTTGCCGACGATATGATGGTATACTTAGAGAACCCCAGAGATTCTACTAAAAGTTATTAGAAATAATCCACAACTTTAGCAAAGTTGCTGATTATAAAATAAACCCACATAAGTCATCAGCATTCTTATATATCACTAACAAAATCCAACAGTCAGAGTTACAAAGAGAAATTCCATTTAAAGTAACTACTGATAATATAAAATATTTAGGAATCTGTCTGCCAAGGGAAAATCAGAAACTTTATGAGCAAAATTACAGACCACTTTTCACACAAATTAAGTCTGATCTAACCAATTGGAAAAATATTAAATGCTCTTGGATAGGGCAAGCAAATATAATAAAGATGACAATATCACCTAAACTAATCTATTTATTTAGCACTATATCAATCAGACTCCTAAAAAACTATTTTAATGACCTAGAAAAAATAACCACAAAATTCATATGGAAAACAAAAGGTCAAGAATTTCAAGGGAATTAATGAAAAAAATCAAATGAAAGTGGCTTAGCTGTACCAGATCTAAAATTATATTATAGAGCAGCAGTTACCAAAGCCATTTGGTATTGGCTAAGGAACAGATTAGTTAATCAGTGGAATAGATTAGGTTCAAGGGATAAAACAGTCAACAAATATAGCAACCTAGTCTTTGACAAACCCAAAGACCCCAGCTTTTGGGATAAGAACTTACTGTTTGATAAAAATTGGTGGGAAAATTGGAAACTAATATGGCAGAAACTAGGCATTGATCCACACTTAACATCATACACCAAGATAAGGTCAAAATGGGTTCATGACCTAGGCATAAAGAATGAAATTATTAATAAATTAGAGGAACACAGGATATTTTACCTCTCAGACCTGTGGATGGGGAAGGACTTTATGACCAAAGAAGAACTAGAGATCATTACTGATCACAAAATAGAAAATTTTGACTATACCAAACTGAAAAGTTTTTGTACAAACAAAACTAATGCAGACAAGATTGGAAGGGAAGCAATAAACTGGGAAGATATTTTTTACAGTCAATGGTTCTGATAAAGTCCTCATTTTCAAAATATATAGAGAATTAACTCTAATTTATAATAATCTAAATCAAGCCATTCTCCAATTGAAAAATGGTCAAAGGATATGAACAGACAATTCTCAAATGAAGAAATTGAAACTATTTCTAGTCATATGAAAAGATGCTCCAAGTCATTATTAATCAGAGAAATGCAAATTAAGACAACTCTAAGATGCCACTACACACCTGTCAGATTGGCTAAGATGACATGAAAAAATAATGATGATTGTTGGAGGGGATGCAGGAAAACTGGAACATTGATGCATTGTTGGTGGAGTTGTGAACGAATCCAACCATTCTCGAGAGTAGTTTGGAACTATGCTCAAAAAGTTATCAAACTGTGCATACCCTTTGATCTAGCAGTGTTACTACTGGGCTTATATCCCAAAGAGATCATAAAGAAGGGAAATGGACCTGTATGTGCACGAATGTTTGTGGCAGCCCTCTTTGTAGTGGCTAGAAACTGGAAACTGAGTGGATGCCCATCAGTTGGAGAATGGCTGAATAAATTGTGGTATATGAAAATTATGGAATATTACTGTTCTGTAAGAAATGACCAACAGGATGATTTCAGAAAGGCCTGGAGAGACTTACACGAACTGATGCTGAGTGAAATGAGCAGGACCAGGAGATCATTATATACTTCAACAACATATATGATGACCAGTTCTGATGGACCTGGCCATCCTCAGTAATGAGATCAACCAAATCATTTCCAATGGAGCAGTAATGAACTGAACCAGCTACGCCCAGAGAAAGAACTCTGGGTGATGACTAAAAACCATTACATTGAATTCCCAATCCCTATATTTATGCCCACCTGCATTTTTTATTTCCTTCACAAGCTAATTGTACAATATTTCAGAGTCTGATTCTTTTTGTACAGCAAAATAACGTTTTGGTCATGTATACTTATTGTGTATCTAATTTATATTTTAATATATTTAACATCTACTGGTCATCCTGCCATCTGGGGGAGGGGGTGGGGGTAAAGAGGTGAAAAATTGGAACAAGAGGTTTGGCAATTGTTAATGCTGTAAAGTTACCCATACATATAACCTGTAAATAAAAGGCTATTAAATTAAAAAAAGAAAGAAAAACACACACACACAAAAATTATACATTAACATGATAAACCCTACCTTGTAACAAAGAAAAATAATCCAACAAAGTTAAAAATCATTTCTTACAGAATATGCAACAAATCCTCCATTTATCCTCCATCTCTCTGTGAAGAGAAATGTATTTCATTATCATTTCTTGGGACCAAATTGGTAACTGCAATTCATATGAATTTTCTGGTTTTCAATATCATTTTTTCTTTATATGACTATAGTTAGGCATGTTTTTCTCCTGCTTCTGCTTTTTTCTATGTGCAAAGTTTTGCTTTAATATGGATAATTTCTTATGTCTCAGGCATGATCTCTTGTATAAATATCCCACCATATCTTCAGCAATTCCACAAGTGAAGGCCAACATTTTTCACTAAAAAAAAAATTACTGCTTCTCATTCTTTTCTTACTTGTTTCTTCCTTTTTATCTTCCTTTTATTCTAAAGATGTTGCTGAAAACATTCAGAGTAGTGTTACCTCAATGTATTCATTTATTTAAAAAACTTTCATTGAAGAATCTATCATATTCAAGGATACTATACTAAGTGCTGAGATGGGTTAAACTTTAAAGAATTTACTACTCAGTTACAGAGATAAAAACTAGATGCCTAAAAACTTAAATTAACTACAAGTTAAATGAGAGAACCAATTGTTACATGAGTTAAATGGGGGGAAAGACCACTATGGGCCTGAGTAGACAGAGAAGGCCTCACAGAAAAGTTAGAAATTGACCTAAAATCTGAAGGACAAGTAGGATTTGAAAGTGGAAAATGAGAAGGACACTAGCACAGATGGTGACAGAGAAGGGGAATAGTGGCATTATTAAATGCAAAGAAATGTACAAAGTTTGTTTAAAGAACAGAAAACTCAATAACTAGGGCAAAGAGGTCATGTAGGAAATAGTGGAAGATAGTCTGCAAGGGTGGGTAGCTAAAGGTCAGATTGTGGAGGTCTTTTGAATGTCCAGAAAAAGAATTTAGGTGTTTGGGTTTTTTTAAGCATGCCATCACAGTTTCAAACTTTGAGGAAAACAGAACATGCTATTACAGTATGATGGACAATAATATTGTCATCCAGACTCCATGGTAACTGAAATCATGACAACCCCACGTAGTGCAGTGAGACCTTAAACTTTAAATCAGCTTAAATTGCTTTCTAGTGAGGTTAACTTAAAGGGCTAATTTCTCCTCTGTTCTAGTGACCTGAAAGAAGACATGCAGCTTCTATTGTTACATACCTACTTACAGGGAGGAAACAAGGAGGTAAAATTTTTTTTAAAGAAAGAAGAAAAATAAGCTAGGGGGAATAAAAATTTGTTGATGCTCTAGAAGTATAAAAACAGAATCCTAAAAATAATGTATTAAGTTATTGATTTTTCCTCTAGAATTTTAGATTAATCTGTCAGCCCAGCAGTATTTTAAATAAAAAACCTGAGGAAATGAGTAAAGAAATGAAAAACTTATTCAGGTTAGGATGCTCATAGGAAATAGAGAAACTAACAATCTGTTGACAAGTATTTATGGAGTTTCCACAATTTCAACTATCACCTCTGCATCAGAAACCTCCCAAATATACATCTCCAGCCCTATTTTTTCTTTTGTATTTACAGATCCATATTGCCAAGTAGTCAAATGTTAGACTGGTAAGCATACACCTACTATGGCAGAAATCTCATTATTCTCCTGTAACTGAGGTATAGTCCCATTCTGCCACTTACCTCCTAGCAGCCTCCTAGCAGGTATTCCCATCTTCACTCCCTCCTCACTCTACTACACTTTTAATATCACTAATTGGCTATAATCTTCTTTATACATAAATCTGATTATGCTACTTCTCTGCTCAAAACTTTTTAATGACTTGCCTCACTATAAAATTTAGACTCCTTAGCTTCATAGCTAGGTCTCTCTACAATTTAACCCCACAATATCTTTCAGTCCTCCTTTTACATTATTTTTGACCTCTATTCCCCAACCAAATTGGACTAGTCACCATCTGCTGTGAAAGCTCTGCATTTTTCTGCCACTGTGTCCTTGCTCACATATCCTATGTCTGATATACATTTTTCCTTCTTTCTCTGTTGAATTACAATTCATCCTCAAAGGCAAAAAAATGTCATCTCCATACAACTGTCTCTGATCCATCCAGTTCTATAAAAATCTTTACCTTTTAGACATTCACATAATACTTTGTTAGATCTCCCTTATAAGGAGATCATGTATCATCTTATTTCATAAGGACATGTGATGGTATGATATGATCATGTTAGACCATGTTTTAACTAAATCTTGAAATTTTCCTCAGTGCTTACCATGGCATTTGATACACTAAAATATTTAATAACTGTTTATTGACTTTGGGAACAAATCAACACATGATATCTGATCTTAAGGAACTTACAATTTAATAGGGAGACAAAACAACAAAGTGTTTATATTAGCTATAAATGCAATATTCAGAAAAGTGAGAGATTTTCATGAATCGTAAGTCAGGCAAAATTTCACAGAAAAGGTAAAACTTAATCTTGAAACTTGAACAGGATTTGTATTGGTGGAAGGAAGGAGGAATATTCTTAAGTAAGAAAGAGAGCAAAGATTTTTTAAAGAATCATTATATATCTTTGTAAGGCAAAGTAGTATATCTTTGTTAAAACTGGTTAATTGGATAGATTAACCTGTACATCTATTTGTTTCATTCTCTTGGATGTATCTCTGGATGTATTCCCTTGGATAGGTCTGTGTCAAGAGTCTGTGTCACTTGCAATCAGTGGTTGTCAGACCCTGACAGCAGAAGAGAATATTGTGGAGGCAAAAGTGAGCATGGCACATATATAATGTTGAGCTTGAGATGATGTTCAATCATTTTTCCCACACAAATCCTACTGAATTGAATAAGACATTATCTCATATAAGGGTTGTTAGATTATTCTCTGTTGGTTTTACTTCTAAGCAGTCATGGGCATTCAATAAAGAAAAAATGTTGGCCCTTTCTTCCAAACATATTTCTGATAACAATGTTTATTTTTGTTAAAAGATGAATGCCATATTCTTTGCTCCAACAATGTCACTACTGGATCTGTATCTCAAAGAAATCATAAAAGAGGGAAAAGAACTCACATGTGCAAAAATGTTTGTAGCACCTCTTTTTTGTGGTGGCAAGGAATTGGAAATTGAGCAGTTGTCCGTCAGTTAGGAAATGACTGAATAAGTTATGGCATATGAATATAATGGAATATGATTGTTCTATAATAAATTATAAGCAGTTTGATTTCAGAAAAGCCTGGAAAGATTTACATGAACTGATGCTGTGAGAATATTGAGAAGAACCAGGAGAATATTATATACAAGAGCAACAAGATTATGTGGTGAGCAACTATGATAGATTTAGCTCTTCTCAACAATACAGTAATCTAAAGCAATTCTAATAAACTTGAGATGGAAAATGTGGATAGCCACATCCAGAGAGAGAGATAACTATGGAGACTGAATACAGATCAAAGTATGCTATTTTAATCTTTTTATTGTTGCTGTTGGGAAAAATCTCATGATTTTTCTCTTTTGTTCTGATTTTTTTTTCACAACACGACTAATATGGCAATATGTTTAAAATGACTATACATGTATAACCTATATTAGATTAATTGCTGTCTTGGAGGGAGGAAAAGAAAGAAAGGAAAAAAATTGGAATTCAAAATCTTACCAAAATGAATGTTGAAAGCTATATTTACATATAATTTAAAAAATAAATACTCTTGAGAACCCCCTCAAAAAAGTACAAATGCTAGAGTTGTTCAATGAAGATTCTAATCCTCAAAATTGATCATTTAGAAGAAAAACAGAAGTTATATCGAATCACTGAGGAACAGACAACTGTCAGGTAATGGCTGTGCCCATGTTGGGATTAGAAATACACCTACCCACTATCCAGTTATGATGTCTGAAAACTCTCAATATTTGATTAACTTAGGAATCATTTTAATTAAGATTAAGGGTAATTCCCTGGCCACTATTTACAATTTATCCAAATAAAAATATGTCCCACCCATTTTAAAATTAGCAGAGAGCAGACTCTCTTAGGAAAAAAGACATACAATGTAGTTTTTATATAAGAAATCAGATGAAAAAATCTGGCTACAAGCCATTATCTTGACCTCATGAAATAGAATATTGAAGGCCTTTGGACTAGGGCGACATTATAGTCTACTGCTGCTAGTAGAAAAACCATCAGAAATGTTGCCAATGATTGTTTTGAAGTTGTAATGGGTCAGATGCTTCACAGAGAGGAGAGAAAGAGTGTGGGAAGGGAAGGAGAAAGCAGTAAAGTTTTCTTAGCTGAATTGTCTTGAACCACTATTCTAAAAGTCTGTATTACCAAGTATGTTTAATGAAAAAGAATAGCCGTTACCTGTGCCAATAAATTTTGTTAAGCTGCCTGATTTGGGTACCTTTAAGTAGTTTGTCACAAACTAAAATTACAAAATGAGAATGAGAATCAGTTTAGGTTCAGGAGCATATGAAGTAGGCTGCTATATTACCTGTTTTCCTACTGAGAAATCCTCAGCTATATCTGAATCTCTGCATTCTCTCCTTGGGACATTAACTGGAAGGAAAGAAGCTGGGAGAGAGTATGTGTGACTAATGAATTTTTCCTTAAGTATCTGGTGTCCTGAGGACCTAGGACTCCAAGTACTACCACATGTCACACAAGGGGATAGTGTTTCATCAGAGGTGAGTCAGTGATTGAGGGGCTTTCAGAAATAACATCAAACTTCATTTTTAATGGAGGCACAAACTGCCCCCATTGCCCTAAGAGGATATTTTGAAAGTCCAAATAAACAATCATGAAAACAATTGATTCATGATTGAGGCAGGAGGGCTTACTGTTGATGACAGATATCAAAAGGTGAAGAGATAAAGACTCACTAAAGATATACTCTCTCTCTCTTAAATCCCTGTTAGGCCAAGAGTGCCTTAGTAACAACAACAATAATAGATAGCATTTATACAAGGCTGTATGGTTTCAAAACACTCTACGAATGTCTCCCTTTACCCTTACAACAATTCTGGGAAGAACATACTATTATTATTTCCATTTCCAGATGAGAAAACTGAGGCAGACATAAGTTAAATGGGATGCCCAGGATCACACAAATAGTATCTGTCCACATTTGAAAAAAGTCCTCCAAGTCCAGAACTGTATTCACTGAGTTATTGTAACTACTCCCAAAATGAAATATCGCTTTAGTTAAGAGATTTTTATCTAGAGCAACTCTTTTAAGTGATACCTCCCTAATGAAACCTTCCCTCCTCTAACCCATTTCTCTGAAATCTATTTCAAAGACAATCTTTTTGACACAATTTAATCTTTATCACAACACTATTTTGTTGATTTCTCTTACTTCATATGACAGTCTTTTTGTCCCAAACAGATATAATCTTATTTTATTTTTGACTATTTACATTGACTAGCACAGTTCTGTCTATATCACTGTTACATATTTCTTGTTTGATTTGAGACCTTAGTGTTCTTGACAAGGTCAAAAAACTATACTGTACTCTTCATTTAATTAAGTATATATATACCCAAAAACTCCCTCTCCCTAAATAGCTGAAAAGATGAGAGGTACCAAAACTAACTAGCAAAAACATTACTCCCTCTTCCCTTTGGTTTCTTATGCTCATCAAATAGGATTTTTTTTTTTGGGGGGGGGGGATTCATTTATTTTCCTCTCTTAGTCTGGAGAGAAGGAACATTAATCTCTCATTTCCACTAAGCTAGACTCTAATGCATCGAGGAAAGGAGAGCCAAATGTCACTAAATAAAACACTGAAAAACAAGATTTATTTACTTGTAATTGCATTCCTATTATATCAGTTACCTAGTACGTTTGTCTTGCTGAATTAACAGTGTGAGAGTAGAAAACCCACAGGATATAGAGCAAAGTGTCATGCATGACAATATGAATTAACTAAGCACAATTTACCAGTTCTAATAAAATCATTTTTATTTATGTCTCGGTGCTAATGTACTTTGACACACTCCTAATTTCTTTTTTGTTATTTATTAAACAGAAATCTGACAATCCACTAAATCACTATGAGTGATTCCTTTTAAAATTGGTTCCGTTTGCTAGACACAAGTTATTTTTCATTTAAGAATTGAATTGTGTATCAGCAAATCACTTATAAAAATGTAAAAAGAAATAAGGCATAGGCAAAGTTAATGGCCTCTGATATTGGGTAACTTCAAGGTCACTTTATGCCCATCTCATATCTTCCCCATAATCCTGATTGAAATTCCAGTAGTTAAAGAAACTCTTTAGGGTTAAGAACTGAGTTTTGGAGGAGACCTGAAATAACTTCGATAAGTGACTTTAGAGGGGTGACATATTAACATTACTTTCTCTCAACTTTTTTCCAAATCAGTTCAATTTGCAGAGAAGCAATGTTTCAGGAGATGCAAGATGGAACAGACACATTTATGAGAGGAATTGAGAAACATTTGGATCATGAGAAAGATGCCCAAAGGAGACATTTCTTTGTTGAAATGCTATCCATTGTTTCTCCTGCTTCACTCTTTATTTGTATTGTATTGCAGCTAGTTCCTGTCCACCAAATTCATTTTCATTGCCTGTGAGGTGATCCTCAACATTGCTTCTTCAGTGACTATATAAATGCTGAAGAATTCTTCTATGATTTGCAGCCACATTCCATCATCAGTGATAGATCAGATTTTGTTTCAAGGAGAAATTTGGAATCATTAAAAGAACTATACAAATCAAAATCCACAATTTTAACTTTTCCTCATTCATTGTCTTTTTTTTTTTTGCTGAGGCATTTGGGGTTAAGTGACTTGCCCAGGATCACACAGCTAAGAAGTGTTAAGTGTCTGAGACCAGATTTGAACTCAAATCTTCCTGACTTCAGGGCTGGTGCTCTATCAACTAGCTGCCCCTCATTCATTGTCCATGTCTCTTTCTCTGTGTCTGTCTCTCTGTTTCCCTGTCTGTCTGTCTGTCTCTCTTTCTCCCCATATATAAGTAACTTATGTACATATATATGTTTACAAACATTGTATTATTATATAAATAATATTGTTTATATTTACATAGAAAGATGAAGCCTATTGGTCATTCATCCAAATTCATGTTGTACTCTAGCATTCTTCAACTATTTTTTGTTTTTTTTATTTATTACTAATAAAGTCAAATAATTTTAAGTATATTAATATCATTTAAGAGACTTTGTAATGTTCCAAAGCTAAAGGAGAAATTCACATTAATAAGGATTCATAAGGAATCAATCATGAGACATTAACACTGATTACCATAAGAGTGGTAAATAGTTTTAAGGATGCTTCTGTTTCATACTTCAAATGATATTGATAACCAGGGCATCATCCAATAAAGCTTTCTGTGTTGTTACATCTTTTAAGGAATTCTGAATATTTTGATATTTTTCATGAGAGCTAGCTTTCTGGGGGAAAAAAGCTTTAGGAATGTATTTTGCTGCACCAAGTCAAATTTTGTTTTATAATCAATAAGCTGTGATCTTCTTTCTATCCACATAGCCACTAGCCTAGTCCAATCCCTCATTACCTCTAAATTTAACTAACACTGTAGTCTCATAGTGGATTTTCTGCTTTAAGTCTCTTCCATCTCCATTTCACCCTCTAGTCAGCTGCCAAGGTAAATTTTTTCAAGTATAGGTCTGAACATCTCACCACTTGCTAGATGAGCTTCAATGGTTCCCAACTGCCTCCACAAGCAAATGTAGACTTCCTTGTTAGAGATTTACAGTTCTTCATAATCTGTCCTTTACTTAGTTTTCCTGCCTTCTCATACTTACTCTCTTCCATGCTTTCTACCTTGATATAATTCTTGCTGATTACTTGCAGCTCTATAAACATCTCATTCTGTCTCTTATCTCCATGCCTTTGCAGTGGATGTTTCCCACAAGTGGAATGCTCTACTCCTTTACTTCCAACTCTTTAGTCCCCATCTTCATTCAAGATTCAACACAAACTTTATTTTTTCCAGGAGGTTTTTTCTGACTTCCCCATCCTCTCAATTGCTAGTGCTTTTCCTTTTCAGAGTATCTTCCATCTACTCTGTATATATCTAGCATTTCTTTAATAGTTTACATATTGTATCCCTGATGACAATGTAGATTTTTTTTTATAGTTTAACTTTCTTCTTTTTTATTATAGCTTTTTATTCACAAGTTATATGCATGGGTAATTTTACAGCATTGACAATTGCCAAACCTTTTGTTCCAATTTTTCCCCTCCTTCCTCCCACTACCTCCCCCAGATGGCAGATTGACCAATACATGTTAAATATGTTAAAATATAAATTAAATACAATATTAATATACATGTCCAAACAGCTATTTTTCTGTACAAAAAGAATCAGACTTTGAAATAGTGTACAATTAGCCTGTGAAGGAAATCAAAAATGCAGGTGGACAAAAATAGAGGGATTGGAAATTCTATATAGTGATTCATAGTCATCTCCCAGAGTTCTTTCGCTGGGTGTAACTGGTTCAGTTCATTACTGCTCTATTGGAACTGATTTGGTTCATCTCATTGTTGAAGAGAGCCACATCCATCAGAATTGATCATCATATAGTATTGTTATTGAAGTATATAATGATCTCCTGGTCCTGCTCATTTCACTCAGCATCAGTTCATGTAAGTCTCTCCAGGCCTCTCTGAAATCATCCTGCTGGTCATTTCTTACAGTACAATAATATTCCATAATATTAATATACCACAATTTATTCAGCCATTCTCCAATTGATAGGCATCCACTCAGTTTCCAGTTTCTAACCACTACAAAGAGGGCTGCCACAAACATTCTTGCACATACAGGTCCCTTTCCCTTCCTTAAAATCTCTTTGGGGTATAAGCCCAGTAGAAACACTGCTGGGTCAAAGGGTATGCACAGTTTGATAACTTTTTGAGCATAGTTCCAAATTGCTCTCCAGAATGGTTGGATATATTCATAATTCCACCAACAATGTATCAGTGTCCCTGTTTTCCCACATCCCCTCCAACATTACGCAGATAATGTAGATTTCTTAAGGGTAAAAGCTGCATTAGTTTCTTTCTTTGGACATCAGTGCTTATAATAGTAATTTGCATAAAATAAATATTTTTAAAATGCATGTTGATTGACAATACAACTGCCAAAATGATATTCTACTGGTTTCCTATTGGCTGTGGAATAAAATACAAACTGTTCTGTTCAGCATTTCTAAATGCTTAACCACTTAGCTCTGACTTCCTTTTCCAGTACAAGTATACAGTACTTTCCTTCATGAATTCTGTCGACTACATGTGCAAAAATGTTTGTGGCATCCCTTTTTGTAGTAGGTAGAGACTGGAAACTGAGTGGATGCCCATCAGTTGGAGAATACCTGAATAAGTTACAGTATATGAATGCTATGGAATACTATTGTTCTGTAAGAAACAACCAACAGGATGATTTCAGAGAGGCCTGGAGAGACTTACATGAATTGATGCTAAGTGAAATGAGCAATACCAGGAGATCATTGTACAATGATCAATTCCAACAATGAGATGATTCAGATCAGTTCCAATATTCTGATGAAAAGAGCCATCTATACTCAGAGAGAGGACTATGGGAACTGAGTGAGGACCACAACATAGCATTTTCACTCTTTCTGGTTGTTTGTTTGCATTTTGTTTTCTTTCTCAAATTTTTTTTCCTTCTTGATCTTTGATTTTTCTTGTGCAGCAAGATAACTGTATAAATATGTATGCATAGATTGGATTTAACATATATTTTAACATTTTTAACAAGTATTGGATTACCTGCCACCTGGAGGAGGGGAGGGGGGGAACGAGGAGAAATTTTGAAACACAAGGTTTTACAAGGATCAATGTTGAAAAATTATCCATGCATATGTTTTGCAAATAACAAGCTTTAATTAAAAATAAGAATTTTGTGGACTAAAAAATTGTTTTTCTTGTTTTCTTCAGACTCAACATTCCATCTCCCATATCATGTCTTTGCACAGGCTGTCTTATATCTAGAAAGCACATCCTCATCTATGCCTCGTAGAATCACTAGTTTTCTTACCCTAACCCTAAAATCTCAGCTCAAACAGCATATCTTATATGGAACCTATTCCGACTCTTTCAGGTATTAATGCCTCCCTATGAAAATTCACTTACATAACTTTCACAGATATGATGTATATATTTATGTTGTCTCCTTGGTAGAATAAAAGCTTCTTAAGGTCAAGAACTGATTTGTTTATTCTTTTACCACCTAGTATAGTGCTTATCACAAAGCAGGTAATTAAATATTTGGTGATGATTATTTGATGTTACATTCATTCTATTTTTCATTGAATTGCAAAGATGTGATCTACTGTGGCATACGGCTAACAAAAGTGTCTACCTGTTGCCATCTATCAAGAATACTTTCAATTGGTGTGGATTTTATTTTAATCAAAATTTGATTGTAGGTCTATGATGAATTTCCAACATATTTTCAGTTTTCCCAGCAGTTTTTGTCAAATAGTGAGTTTTTATTCCAGAAGCTGAAGTTTGGGCATTTATCCAATATTAGATTATTATAGACCTTAATTATTGTGTTATGTGTATATAATCTATTCCATTGATCCACCACTCTATTTGTTAGGCGGTACCAAATAGTTTTGATGACTGCTGCTTTATAATATATTTTTAGATTTGGTACTTCTAAGCTATTATTCTTTAGTTTTTTTTTTTTTTCATTAATTTGCTTGATGTTCTTGACCTTTTGTTCTTTCAGATGAATTTTGTTATTATTTTTTCTAGTTCTATAAAATTATGTTTTGGCAGTTTGATTGACATGGCACTGAACAAGTAGACCAATTTAGGCTGAATTTTCATTTTTATTATATTAGCTCGACCTCGTCTGAACAATTGATATTTTTCCAGTTGTTTAAATCTGATATTATTTGTGTTCAGAAGTGTTTTATAACTGTGCTCATATACTTCTTGGGGTTGTCTTAGCAGGCAGACCAACAAGTATTGTATTTTGTCTACAGTAATTTTAATGGAATTTCTTTTTCTATCTCTTGCTGATGGACTTTTTCAGTAATATACAGAAATGTTGATTTTTGTGTGGGTTTATTTTCTGCCCTGCAACTTCACTAAAACTGTAAATTGTTTCCAGAAGGTTTTTGGATGATTTTCAAGGTTCTCTATGCACATCATCTAAAAAGAGTGGCAGTTTTATTTCCTCATTACTTATTCTAGTTCCTTTAATTTCTTTGTCTTTTCTTATTGCTAAGGCCAACATTTCTAGTACAATGTTGAATAATAGTGGTGATAATGAGCATTCTTGTTTTACCTCTGATTTTATTAAGAATGTGTCCAGCATCTCTCCATTACAAATAATGCTTGCAGTAGGTTTTTGGTAAATACTGCTTATTCTTATAAGGAAAGCTTCCTTTATCCTTATGTTCTCTAGAGCTTTAATAGGAATAGGTGCTATATTTTGACAAAAAGCTTTTCCTGCATCTATTGAGATTATCATATGATTTCTGTTAGTTTTGCTATTGATATTATTGATTATAGTAATGGTTTTTCTGATATTGAGCCAACCCTACATTCCTGGTATAAATCCCACTTGGTCATAGTATATTATCCTGCTGATAAATTGCTGCAATCTCTTTGATAATGTTTTATTTAAAAAGTTTTGCATTAATATTCATTAGGGAGATTGGCCTGTAATTTTCTTTCTTTGTTTTGGTTCTTTCTAGTTTAGGTGATAGTGCCATATTTGTGTCATAGAAGGAATTTGGGAGTACTCCTTCTTTACCTATTTTTCCATATAGTTTATATACTGTTGGAATTAATTGTTTTTAAATGTTTGGTAGAAATCACGTCTGAATTCATCTGATCCTGGAGATTTTTTTCTTAGAAAGTTCATTAATAACTTGTCAATTTCTTTTTTTTAATGGGAATGTTTAATTACTTTATTTCTTCTGTTAACCTGGGGAATTTATATTTTTATAAATATTCATCCATTTCAGTCCAATTGAAGACTTGCTACCATACAATTGAGCAATATAGCTCCTAATTATTTATTTAATTCCTTTTTCATTTGTGGCAAGTTCACCTTTTTCATTTTTGATGCTGGTAACTTGGATTTTTTCTTTCTTTTGTCTGATAAAATTAAACATGTTTGTCTATTTTGTTGGTTTTTTCATAAAATCAACTCAGTTCTATTTATTGGTTCAATAATTTTCTTAAGTATCTATTTTATTAATCTCTCCTTTAAGTCTCAGAATTTCTAATTTGGTATTTAAATTGGAGGGGGGGTTAACTAGCTTTTTAAGATGCATTCCTGATTCATTAATCTTCTCTTTCTCTATTTTATACATGTAGCTGTTTGGAGATATAAAATTTCCCTTAAGAACTGCTTTGGCTTCATCCTAAAAGTTCTGGTATATTGTCTCATTATTGTCATTCTCTTGAATGAAATTATGAATTGTTTCTGCAATTTGTTTTTTTGACTCACTCATTCTTTAGAATTAGATTAATTAATTTCCAATTGGTTTTAAGTTTATCTTTCCTTGGCCCTTTATTGAATATAATTGTTATTGCAATGTGGTCTGAAAAGGAAGCATTTACTATTTCTTCTTTCTGTATTTGATTGTGAGGTTTTTAATGCCCTAATATATGGTTGATTTTTATGTAGGTGCTATGTACTGCCGAAAAAAAATGTGTATTCCTTTCTGTCCCTATTCAATTTTCTCCAAAGATCTATCATATCTAGGTCTTCTAGGATCCTATTAAACTTCCTAGTTTTTTTGTTTGTTTGTTTGTTTGTTTTGTGGTTAGATTTGTCTGATTCTGAGAGGGGAAAGTTGAGGCCCCTCTCTAGAATAGTCTTGCTGTTTATTTCTTCCTGTAACAGGCTTAAAATCTTCCTAGGAATTTGCCTGCTCTACCACTTAGTGCATACACATTTAGTATGGTTACTACTTCATTATTTACAGTAACCTTTATCAAGGTTTTCCTTCCTTATCTTTTTTAATAAGATAAATTCTGTTCCAGCCTTTTACCTTAACTCTGCATGTGTCTCTCTGTGTCAAATGTGTTCCTTGTAAAGAAAATTTTGTAGGTTTATGTTTTTTAATCCACTCTGCTATTAGCTTACATTTTATGGGAGAATTCATCCCATTCACAATCACTGTTATGATTACCAACTCTGTATTTCTGTTCATTCTATTTTCGTCCCTGTATATACTTTTGTTCTCTCTTTCTTCTCTGTCCTTAATCCTATGTTTTATTTTACCCACCCCATCTACTACTTTATCTCCTATCACCCTTCTCCCTTCTCTTACTAGTGTTTTTAACCCACTCTACCCACTACCTTATCTTCTATCAAAACTTTTCCCCTTATCTTATCTTTTCCCCTAATGTTTCTGCCCTCCCTATCCTGTACTTCCCTTTTCTTTTCCTCTTTATCCTCCTACTTCTTTATAGGGTTAGATAAATTTCTATACTTAATTCAATGATTAAGTTATTCCCCCTTAAAGCCAAAACTGATGAGATCAAGCTTCAGACAATGCTCATCCCTCTCTCTTCTTTTCCTCAAATGTAATATTTCTTTTACATCTCTTCATGTGAACTAATTTTCTCATTATACTTCCCTTTTCCTCTTTTCCAGTACACACCTTTTCCCACATCTTAATGTCTTTTTCTTTGATGTCATCACATTAGAGTTCATTAACAACCACACTCTCAATCCATTTGTTGCCCCCCTCTATCTGTTCCAGTGACAGATACAATCCTCAAGAGTTACAGATATCATTTTCCTATCTAGGAATATATACTTTTAAACCTTTAAATAATATATATTTTCCCCTGTTTATCTTTCTATGTTTCTTTTGAGTCCTGTGGTTGTAGATCAAAATTTCTGTTTAGTTCTGTTTTTTTTTTTTCAATAGAAATGATTGAAAGTTTCTTACTTCATTCAAGATCTATCTCCTTCACTATAAGATAATGTTATATCTCTCTGAGTGGTTAATTCTTGGTTATAACCCTAGGTCCTTTGCCTTCTGGAATACAGCATTCCAGGCCCTCCAATCCTTTATTGTAGAAGCTGCCAGGTCCTGGATAATCATGACTTTGTCCCTTGATATTTTAATTGCTTTTGTCAGGCATCCTGCAGTATTTTTTTCTTCAGATTGTAGTTTTGCAGTTTTGCAGCAATTTTCCTTGGTGTTATCCTTGTGGGATCTCTTTCTGGAGATGATTGAAGGATTCTTGCAGTCAGTATTTCTGCCTTTATTTCTAGAACGTTGAGGCAATTTTCCTTAATGATCTTTTGAAGAATGCTGCCCAGACTCTTTTATTGGCCTTCAGGTAGGCCAATAATTTTTAAATTGTCTCTTCTAGATCTATTTTCCAAGTCAGCTATTTTTTCAATAAGGTATTTCACATTTTCTTCCATTTTTTTCATTCTTTTTAGTTTTTTTGACAGATTCTTGTTCTCTCACAAAATCATTAGCTTCTATTTGTCCTGTTCTAGTTATTAATGTGTGATTTTTTTTCAGTTAGCTTTTGTATCTTTTTTTCCCATTTGCTAATTCTACTGTTTAAGGGGTTGTTTTCTTCAAATAAATTTTTCCTTCCTTTTCCAAGCTGTTGACACTCTCATGCATACCTCTCATTTCCTTTCTCATTTTTTCTTCTACCTCTCTTTTTTGCTTGTTAAAGTCTTTTTTGAGCACTTCCAAGAAGCCTCTTGGGGCTTGACACAATACATATAAGTTTTTGAAATTTCTTCTGTGTACATTTTGTCCTCATCTGAGTTTGTGTTTTGATCTGCCCTATCACCAGAGTAGCTTTCTATGGTCAAGATTCTTTTCTGTTTCTTGCTAATTTTCTTTCCTTTTCTTTTGTTATATCCTCTTTTTTATTTTACTTTTATGATTGAGCTCTGCTCCTTGGGTAAATGTGGCATTGTCCCAAGCTTCCTATGCAGCTCTGAACCTTGGCTTTGAGCACAGGTAAGAGGGTAGTTTTTCCTGCTTTTTTCAAGAAATAGCCTTATTTCCCAGTTTGCCTTCTGAGCTGGGACTGGAATCTGCCCTACCTGCTGAGCTCCTCTATTGATCCAAGACTGGGGATCTTAGTTGCTGATTTGCTGTGATTAAGCACCTTTCACTGGCTTTTCCATATTCTATCTAAACTGAACTGAATACCCTTTTTATCCCAATGAGACTGACCTTTCTTGAAGTTCTTTCAATCTGTCTTGAGCTGGAAAGTGGCTTCATTCTGTCAGACTCTGTTCAGAGTTTCATATGGTTTTCAAGGGAAACTAGGAAAGTTCGAGCATCTTCTTGACTTTACTCTGCCTTCTTGGCTCCATCCCTGGAAGTAAGACTGCCATCATTATGCATTGGAAGGAGTCATTGTGTGCATTCTACATGAAACTTGTTGCTTTGCCCTGGGTACAGTAATAGGAAGAAGCTACAAGTACAGACTTAAGCTCTCATATAGGAAAAGCTTTCCTTACAAACTGACTTCCTAAAACAAAGTAGACCTCTAGAGGTTGTGGACTCTCCCTTACCAGGGGTTTTCAAGTGAATGGAAGGGAACCCCTTGATAGATTTATTGCCCATTGGATCCTTGATTTACTTTAGAATTCCCCAGTGGGTTTCAGACTTCTCATTTGTTTAAAAAAATATTAAGCTAGATTAACCCTAAGATCCATTCAGTTTTGATATTTTTTGGTTCTGTAACTAAAAGTCTACTTCTCTTACACATATAATTGATACTGTTCTAATACATCTTTACTCTGATGCTTCATTATAGCAAAGAGACTCTAGAGTTTTAAAAATACTACCATTGAGGCCTAAGTTCTGGGAAGCAACACCAAGTCAAAAAGCTTTCAAATGTGAGTCAATAACAAATCATCCATCTTTCTTCTATGTACTGAACTAAGTTTATAAAGGTTCATCACCAAATAATGAATTTTTTACTCATGGCTATCCATGCATTGCATAAACTAAAGGGATTGTGATATTGATCATAGGGTATGCCCACACCAGTGAGACCAAGGACATTTTGAAATGTCAAAGGGGCTGGTCCTATCTATACATTCAAAAGACAGCAAAGGTAAAATTCTAGTCTCCTATCTATGAATGCTTCTTTTAAATCCATAATACATTTAGTTTTTTAAAATAATAAATGAAATTTAGTCAGATCTGCTTCTTCTGGCTGATTATTAGATATACAGGATTCAAGGTGAATGTTGCCAGGTTTGTGATACATTCCAAAAAGGGACTAGAAATGCATATGAAACTAATGGACATAGTAATGGCAGTTTAACAGGAAGAATTCACAGTGTCTCCATTAGGAAAACAGCAGAAACAGCAAAGGAGCAAAGCAGTTACAAAGCAACCGTGTGGAACCACTCTTCTACCCACGACCTAGTGTTCCCCTGTGAAAATGAAAATGCATCTGGCAAAATATAGAAAATCTATATCCATTTTTCCTTAAATGGTTTATTAAGTCAAAATATATGCCCATGTTATATTAGTAGCATTGGATCTTGCCTTATTAGCATCCCACCATTGTAGCATTTGGATTTGCTTATCAGACCTGGATTAAGAGATGATTGCATTAATTGTGTGGGGATACCAAGAGGAACTAATATGATTACACTGCAAGCTGAGATGGCTGGGGGAAAAAGATGTCACTTATGTGCACTTCTGCAATCAAGTGTATTAACTGTCCTCAACAAGTCCACCCTAGAATCTAGGAAGCATCTCCTCATGCCTTAATCTTGAATGATATTCAAAAAAATCAAATATTAAGTGCTATGCATTTCTCATTTTATGCTTCATTCCCATTACAATATGCAGACTTCATTTATCCTGTACATTTAAAGTGTTGGTAGAAGGGGAGAGAAAGAGAAACAGATGGAAAATTTAAAAATAATTTCTTTCCTAACATATCATAGGGGTAAGTATCCCCCCCCCCCCAGTAAAAATAGGATTCTGAGGAATGTTCATGATATCCCTGGCCTCTATTATCTATACACTGAATACTGCACCATAGTATTTCCTGTGCCCTCGTGTATTATCCCTCTTATCCCTATCAAAACCCAACTTCAGAAGAGACTATTGTTAATCATATATTTCTTGGTCTGAGTTTTAGTCCTTATAATTTCCTATCTCAACCTTCAATGTCAACACTGGTGAGAAAACACAAGAAATGCAGTTGCAAAACAAAACAAAAACTTTGGGAAGTCAAGTTGAGTCAGATACACAGTCAAATCTCTGCTATGAACAGGAACTGAACCTATGATTTCATAGTATAAGGAACTTCTAGGAAAGAATATTCTCACTACCAGTGCAATTTAGCATCTTCTCTATAGCTATGAATTACCAAAAACTGAGGTTCAATGACTTGTACAGATTCATAAAACTATTATCTATCATGCAGAACTTGAACATAACTGTTTCTTGTTATAAGACCAGATCTCTACCCACTATACTACATTGCCTCCCTGATACTCCTTGCCTTTTTGCTTCTTTATCTCATACAGACTCCCTGACCCTAAACTTTTCCTGGCAAATGTGCTAGGACTGGATATCTATCCAAAAATTGTAATTCCTAGGACTGTATAGTTTAATGAAGTACATTTTAATGATCCAGTGGATCAGGGCAGTTAGTTAGGATTAGGATTGTAGATTTTAATGACGTTAAACCTACTTTAAAAATAATATCCAATGGATCAGGGCAGCTAGATAAACACAGTAGATTGAGAGCTGGGCCTGGAGTAGAAAGAACGAATTCAATTCTGATTTGAGATACTTACCCATTGTATGATCCTGGACAAGTACTTTAACCTGTCTCAGTTTCCTTTTCTGTAAAAGAGAGATAATTATAATGCCTATCTTCCAAAGTTTTTGTGAAAGTCAAATGAAATACTAATTATAAAGTTTTATCCCAGTTCCTTACACATAGTACAACATAAATGTTGACTATTAGTGTGGATTACTTCCTTGAGATGTTGCCTTCTATCTTAAATAGAATTTTGACCTTAAGCAGTTCCTTCTTTTGTGTATTAGCTAACTCGTAGGGAAAAGTAAATTCAAAGTTCGGCAATGGAAAAGGGTATGATGATTGTTGGAAAGCAGATCATATGGAATTGTCCAAAATGGAGATGAAAGGGAAAGGGAATAAATGTTTATATATCACCTATTATGTGTTAAACATTTTACAAATACTACCTCATTTTATCCTCACCACAACCCTATGAAATAAGGCGTTTTTATTATTCTATTTTTATAATTGAAGAGACTGAAGCAAACAGTTTAAATGACTTGTCAAGGCCTCAGGCAGAATTTGAATTCAGTTCTTGATAGCAGGCTCAGCATTTTATCTATTATGTGATCTTTTCTGTCTCAATGTAGCCTTTTCACAAGAAATTTCTATAAGTTCCACTATATCAAGATGGGGTGAATCTCTTCTTCAAGTACACTTCTATTGTTCTCTAATGGGTTTGGGGATATTTAATCATATTGTTAAAAGATGCCACACAACAAAATATAGGGGAAGGCAGAGAGAGAACGGGGATGAAGCAGCAATAATATGCCTTGAAGACTAGAAATCATTACTGGGTTTTTGTGGAAACAAGAAATTCACACTGACATAAGACCTAGACCTTGTTTGGGTTAAAATTAATTCCTCACCAACTTAATTATTTACACTAAGAACTCTCTCTCCTACTTCTCAGGTCAACTTTTTTTTTTTTTTTTTGGCAAACAGTGGTGATAGGACAAGCCTGAAGAATGGTTCAGACTAATTCAGTATTCTGGGCATAGATCAAAGAGAACATCAAAATAAGTTTGAGATAAATTGTGTTTAGTAGTTCTCAAAACACCAGAATCCATGAACATTTCATTATAGGGTATTATACAAGCCAGTAAGTTTTCACAAAAAGGACGTTTGCAGTCAGTGGTTATCCATTCCTAACATAACCCACTTTCCAGAAAAATGAATCTGAGTGAGGAAATAGGACCAAGCTAAGATAAAGTACTTGCACTTGTAAAATTGTCCAGGACGGGCTCTACTACCTACTGCTCAACATTAGATACATCCATTTTGACCCTTAGCTCCCCAAGGGTTTATATCTAGTGCCATATATTTCTCTCAAATCAACACAACATACACATACATACACACACACGTACACACACAGAGAGACACATATACACATACTCCCTTTTATATATATATTATTTTTCTAAAGACTTTCTGGATCATGAAACTAATTTAAGAAATCAATTCATGTTAAAGTCTTAAAAGCCAAATATGACTTCATGTGAGCCACTCATCAAAATGCCCTAGTATCTCTTCTTGGTGAGTTTATATAGATCTGGTTCTCTTTCTACCACCCCATATTTTTGTGACCTCAGATAGCTAACTTCACCCCTAAAAGCGACTCATTTCTCTAATGTGTAAAATATAAATAATAATACTAAGACAACCTGCCAAAAAGAACTGTTGGGAAAAAAAGTGCTTCAAACCATTAAGAGCTCCATAAATGTAAATTATTATTACTATGGATGTTTAAAATGCTTGCACTTTTACAAAAGCAAGCAGATTTGTATTCATTTGTATCACAGACAGATAATGCATGTTTTCACAGTACATTTTTCATACTACTCTTTTTTCTTCTCAAAGCCCAAGTGAATGCATTGTAGAACAAAATTATGTAATCATAACAACAGAATCATTTACTTATAAGCATTTCTTTCATTTTTGCATTTCTTCTTTTACTGCATTCCCTATACACACTGATATGACAAAACAGAAATTGATGCAAATCCACTGATATAAAGTTCACAGATTTAGGAGAGTAGGTAATCGTGAGACATCAACCCACAAGAGTGCCCTCAGACATCTGCAGTGTGAATCTATAAGATAGTAGAAACAAGTAAAGTTAAAGCCAAAGGACATAGTTTGAATCCAGGTTCTTTGACTCAATAATTATATATATTGGATAAGCCTTACGATCATAGATTTGGAAACTAGAAGAAACTTTAAAAGTAATTTCAAAGACTTCCTTTTAGTGATGTGAAAGCCAAAGCTCAGATTGATTATTTAACCTTTCTAGGATAGCACAGCTGGCAGAACCAGAGTTCAGCCCATGTTTTCTAATTCCAAATCTGTTCTCCTGGATTTGCTCCTTGTTCTCCTCATCTGTAAATTACACACATAGTTGCAGATATAGATTAGCCTAAAATATTCTTGTAAATAAATTTCTTTATAAATATGAAAAACCTCTTTTTTAGTTTTGCTTTATTGTGCAAGCCTTTGGTTTTATTGGTTTAAGGATCTTCTAAGGTAGAAGCTCCCTCCAACCATGAGAATCAGTAACTTGTACTCTTTGAGAGTAGCTTAGGGTACTAAGTTGCTCATAGTTATGCAATGAAAAAGAAAATATAACAAAGTCCTCTGAGATACCACTACACACCTGTCAGATTGGCTAGAATGACAGGGAAAGATAACGCGGAATGTTGGAGGGGATGTGGGAAAATAGGGACACTGATACATTGTTGGTGGAATTGTGAACACATCCAGCCATTCTGGAGAGCAATTTGGAACTATGCTCAAAAAGTTATCAAACTGTGCATATCCTTTGATCCAGCAGTGTTTCTACTGGGCTTATACCCCAAAGAGATACTAAAGAAGGGAAAAGGACCTATATGTGCCAAAATGTTTGTGGCAGCCCTGTTTGTAGTGGCTAGAAGCTGGAAAATGAATGGATGCCCATCAATTAGAGAATGGTTGAGTAAATTGCGGTATATGAATGTTATGGAATATGATTGTTCTGTAAGAAATGATCAGCAGGATGAATACAGAGAGGATTGGTGAGATTTACATGAACTGATACTGAGTGAAATGAGCAGGAGATCATTATATACTTCAACAACGATACTGTATGAGGATGTATTCTGATGGAAGTGGATTTCTTCGACAAAGAGAAGATCTAACTTAGTTTCAATTGATCAAGAATGGACAGAAGCAGCTACACCCAAAGAAAGAGCACTGGGAAATGAATGTAAACTGCTTGCATTTTTGTTCTTCTTCCCAGGTTATTTATACCTTCTAAATCCAATTTTCCCTGAGCAACAAGAGAATTGTTTGGTTCTGCACACATATATTGTATCCAAGATCTACTGTAACCTATTTAACATGTATAGGACTGCTTGCCATCTGGGGGAAGGGGTAGAGGGAGGGAGGGGAAAAATTGGAACAGAAGTGAGTGCAAGGGATAATGTTGTAAAAAATTACCCTGGCATGGGTTCTGTCAATAAAAAGTTATTTAATAAAAAAAAGAAAATATAACAAAGTCAAAAATTGAATCCAAGACCTGACCTGAATTAGTGACTCTGAGGCTAGCCTTGTAGCAGCTCATTTATGTTCCTGCTTATGAATCCTCAGAGTCTTGTTCTTCAGAAGGGTCACAATGCTACAATTTCAGGCCAAAATATACTCAAGATTTTCCTATTAACACTGCTTTATATCACTGACCTAAGTGATACCAATTAAATTCAATTAATGTTTGTCCACCTGTTATTATCCTATGATGCTAGTGTATGCTTAAGATCCTGAGGTGGTCCTGTTCCTGCCCTCAAAGAATTTATATTCTACTGAGAGATTAGCAATGCCTATATAAAACTAAATACACAAGAAGTAATTCAGAAAGAAAAGAGCATTAATAACTGGGGATGAAATGGTTAGAGATTTCTCAGAGGAGGGGACTCAAGGTTTAAACCATAAATGAAAATAAGAATTTTGATTAACCAAAGTTTCAGGGAAATGAAAAATAATTCCTCTTATCAAAACTAGGGACTTGAGGATTAGATTAAAGGTAACTCTAACACTATTTAGTCAGAAAAGGAAAATGTCTTTCCTTGAGAATTAATAGTAGTGAAGGAGTTGTCTCCTTTCAAACAAATTTTTCTTAAGCACTTGCTAAATGCTAGTTATTTGATTGTATGGTAAAGAACATACAAATATACATCTCAGTTCCCAGTCCTCAGAAAGCTAACAATCTATTTGGGGAGACAGGATTTGTTTTTCAGTGAAATTAAGGAATCAGGCAAAAAGCTTAATTAACATTACTGTAAAATGGATTAAGTTAATGACTCATTTTAAGGAAATTAGCTCTTAGATGCTTGATTTCTTGGGCTCAGACTTTGCAGTGTGGATACGAGGGAAAAAGGGGTGTCTGGTGTAAGTGAATGCAATCACTTCTAAACTATGAGCTCTTCTGAGAGTAGGTATCCCTTTTTACTTTTTTTTTTTTTTTTTTTTTTGCATTTGCAAGACTTAATCCATTGCCTGGCAATAGCAGATGCTGCCCCGCTGGGGACCTAACTGGCCAGTTCCAGTTGAGCAATGCTGTTATTTTGTTTCTCCTCTTCCTCTACTTAAATCTTAAGAGTATGGGGGTTAAATTTCCTCCCTATTTATTTATTCATTTGTTTTTGAAAAACTGGGACAATTAAATCTTTTGTCTCATTAGTTTAGTTTTCATTTGTGATTTCTTGAAATATAGTTCTGATATACCAGGCTTGGATAAAGCCCATTGGGATTCAATAGCACTTTAAGACTATGTTAAATCACTTTGGCTCTCAATGATAGGTCAATTAAAGGTCCCAATCCAAGTGGATCTTGCTCAATGTGTTTTGATGGCTCAGGTAAATATAAATAGCAATTATGTTCCTATATTCCTCCCCTTTCCCTCCTTTTCTCTCTCTCTCCCTTCCCTTTCTCCGTCTCTGTCTCTCTGTGTCTATGTTTGTGTCTGTCTATTTGTCTCTCTCTCTCTCACTATAGTTTTCTTGAGGGTCTGTTTGTTGCTACTGTTTTTTAATTAGAGTGGGAGAGTGATATTTTCTTTCACAATATCACTTTTATGGGAAAAATAAATTTTTATTTCACTTTTAATCACTGAATGGGTGTTACCTCAGATAAACTGAGACCTGGGAAAGATCCTACCTTAAAAAGGCCAGGATTTCCCACTGTATCCAGATGTGTGGGATCGGTGATAGATCCCCTTCCCCAAATTAACTATTCAGAGACATCTTCAGGTACAAAGAGAAAGCATTTCTTTAAGTCCCTGCAGGGAAAGGCCCAAATACACCTGGGAGGTATCTCAGCTCCCAACATGGGCTAGACTTGACAAGCAGAAATAGTAAAGCTGGTTAAATAGCTAAAGATCCAAGTCTTTTCATTGGATAGATTAAAAGGGAGTAACCACCATTGATCAATGGTCACCAATGTTGTCTGCTTCCTGTGGGTCACATTACTTCCTATAATTTCCTATAACTGACTTAGGTCTGACTTTTAGAGACCTCTAGGCCTAAAGGTCATGTAACTTCCTGCAATCTGGGATCTAAGACCTGCTCTTCCAGCTTTGCAGACCTCTGGGAATAGGGATCACCTGAGTAAGGTTTGACCTACTCTATCTCTTAGACTTTTTTTTTTTGAGAAAGTTTCATCTGTCCCATTCACAGAGACATCGCTGGTCATCGTCAGCTGTGTATTTCCATTGAACTCTGATGACTCTACAAGAGAGAATGAGGATGATGACTTTGCACAGCTCTGTCTCACTTAAATCTAATTGACTTGCAAATCCAGACATCACCCTCATGATGTCATTGATCCTCTTCAAGAGTAAAGGACAATTAACATCAACAGTAGGTGCTACATAAGATTTTGTTGATTGACTGAAAAGCTAAAGGAATCATACTAAGGTAAGGAGCAGTGAAACATCACTATAATAATTTTTGTTATAAATATCATTCATTATTTTGACTTTCAATTCTAATTTTATTAGAGATGAGGAATTCATCTGCCATTTAATAATGCTAGAAAGCTGTCTGAGGTACTGAAAGAGTGAAAGATCTGCTAGTGGTAACACAACTATTTTAAGTAACAGATGGAACTTAAACTTAGTCTTCCAGAATTCAAGTCCTTATCTTCTACCATTATTCCACTGCCTTTCTTCATCCTCTTCCTCCTCCTCCTCATTATTATTATTCCCAAAGACATTCTCATTGAGGAGTTTAAAGTTATCTAATAAGGAATCTGGAAGAGCTCTGAAGAAAAACAAGAAACCAAAAAAATACTATTATCTTGTGGGTGGAAAAACCTACTTTTTTTTCATTTTTATTCCAATTGAAGATCAAACTCACAAAAGTAAACAATAATTCTCCACAGAAACAAAACTATTGGAACATTAGGGGCTCATTTCACATCTGATTCAAGGTGTAATATCAGTTTTTGTGGAGCTGCTATGCTGAAGAAAAGCATCAAAAGCTTCTTTGGAAACTGAACCCAGCTTATTCCCACCCTTACCTAACCCCTTCACACCCCTCCCTCACAAATTCTCAGTCTTGAAAGCCTTAGCTAGGTGTTAGGCAATCCAATTATCTGATCAAAATAATTCACAGTAAAGTGTGAATAATCAATAGACTTAACCCTCCCTGAAGGGATAAGACAAATGTTCCGTTTCCTTCTGAAAATTATTATTCTTGCAAGGTCTCTAAGAGGATTTTTTTGCCAAGACTCAATTCATGCAAAGAAACTGACATGCCTCCAAATGTAGTTTGAAGTTCAAAAAGAACCAGAGTTGCAGAAAGTTACCCAAATCCAAGGGAAAAAATGCCTCTCTCTATTCTATTTCTCTCTAGGAAATTAATGTTCCTTCAACTGTGAACATTTGACAGCTGTTCTAATGGTCACAAGCTGGGGCTATAGAGGGGGGCTGCCTCAAGGGACCTGGGCACTGGTTTATGAAATCACAATGTGCCAACTATATCTATTCCAAGAGAGGCAGTGTGGGAAAGTGGAAATAGTGCTGGATGTGGAATAAGAAGCCCTGGATTTTATTATTGGTTCTGTCACATATCACTCGTGTGATTTTAGGCAAGAATACAATCTCTCTAAATCTGTTTCCTTATCCATAAAATGAACAAGGTGTTGGACTAGATTGTTATTATTAGCTTATTATCTCTAAATTATTGTTTCTAAAGGTAGAACAATGACCTACAATCAAGCCAAAGATACATTTTACCTAATTTCTTAATTTAGGATAAAGACAGATTCCATGGGAGAAATTCTTAGGTTAAAGAAACAGAATTGTTAGAGCTAAAGAAAGAGGGCAGAGAATCATGAAGGTCATCTACAGAGCTCTGAGAGAGGTAGAGAGACAGTTTGGAGAGAAAATATTGGGAGGACTTTAAGAAAGATGAAGGAGGAAAAGGATAATAACAAGGATTTAAGTTGAATGAGGAGGGCCAGAGCTAAAGCTAAGAGGAATGGAAATTAAGGAGAAAAAAACATTTGAGAAGAAGGGCTTGCTTTGCACTTTAAAGAAAATAAGAAAGAAAAGGTAATGAATTTGAGAATCAAGAGGAAAAGGAGAATTAAAAAGAGAAAGATACAGGTTGAAGATGGAGAAGCAAAGAAGGGAATTCTCAAAGAAGAAAAGAGTTAGAAGGTGAGAGAAGTAAGACAAATAGATAAAATGAGATAAAAGCTTAATGAAAAAACAAAGAAAGAAAGAAATTGAGAGCAGGTATCAAGGTGATGGGGTGTGAAACTGTTCCCTTTTGATCTGTAAAATTAACACTCTGAAATTCTGTCCCCTTTGATTCCTGACCCTCCCAGGCTCCATGGAGTCTGTGAGAAAGCTTCTTAGGCTGGACCATTTCTAAGACAAATCATCTCTCTTGATATCTGGATCTCCATTCAAATTCAGGCTGAAAAAGCCTTTAAAGTAATTTCAATTGCGAGATTCTGGTGTGATCAGTTCAAACTGTCCCTAGTCCCCCACCAAGATTAACTCATAAAATAGGTTTCTGCTCTCATTTCTTTGCAGAAGTCTGGAGTAGGGCATAGTTGCCTACAGGCACTCCTGTCCACTGAGAAGACATTCTCTTCTCAGTGCCAGCCTCCATTTCCCTAATAGGACGTTGCCAGGGAAGAAGTCAGTTTTTTTGTTTGTTTGTTTGTTTGTTTATTTAGCAAAGCTGACTTCTCATCCAACAATAAACTTGCATTTTTGCCACTTAATATTTCAGGTTCATGAATTTGAAAAGACCTGTACCTCTGATCAAAAGGGGATTTCCACAACTCTGACTGCCACTAGAACCCCATCAAAGGTACTAAGGAAATGAGAAGAGTAATAGCCCTAGAACTGATGATCACTATAAGTAGAATTCCCCAGTGGTGCTTCAAAGAAGTTAACAACTAAGAAGACTGTTTCCAGGAATTATGAAGAGCAAGCAAATATAATGTTTGCATTTCTGAAATATGTAGATCTAATCAAAGTGGATTTAACCTGAAAGGGGAAGAGAGGTAGAGAAAATTGCCTTTGTATTTCCAAGAAGCTAGATACCATAAAAGGACTACAAAACTGGAGAAGTAGTACTGTTGTTGTATTTAAAAATAAAAAGCAAGAACAGAGTTTGCATGGTTTATAAGCCAGAGACCTTGATTACAATTTTAGACAAAATTGAAAAAACATATTATGAAAAAGGTGGTGAATGAATATGTGGAAAAAAATCAGCAAAATTTCACTGACAACAGGTCATGCTGGATATCATTTCTGAATGGGAGCAGGTGAAGTTTTCTAAAAAAGTCCACGAGATAGAATAGATCAGACCTTAGGCCTAAATCACTTGATCCTTATTCTGTCCCATACATTTCCTTTTCTGAGAAGGTTTTTAAACAGATCAAATGGAGGAGAGGTATATAGCTTTAAATATAATTTATCTAGATTTAAGTTAACCAATTGACAATGTTTTTCATATTCTTGGATAAAAGATGAAAATATGTAGGACAGATAATATATAATTAACCAGATCTGAGCTGGTTGAATGACTGGGTCAGATAAGTAGTATTAATGATTCATTGGAAAGTTAGAAAGAAATTTAGAGTTCAGTTACCTCAGGAACATTTGATGCTATGTTTATTTGATATATTTATCAATAATTTGAATTAAGACATAACTGCTAACTGCATCAAATTATAGATAATAATAAACTTGGAAACATAGCTAATACACTGAATGAGAGAATCAGGATCCAAAAAGATCTTGATCAGATGGAACATTGGGATGAATATAACAAGATGAAATATAAAGACTCAAAGAATTTGGGAATTAGAAATTACTTTACTGGCTCTAACCCAGACCTAAAGGGAATTCCTACTAGATTATACTCCACAAGTGTTCATCCAGGAGTAGAAGACCTCTAAAGGATAGGAATTATCCTCTCTCAATCAAATGTACTCACAAGTCTCATCCTGACTCTCCACTGTAGTCCTTCAGATAACTAAAAACAAATATCATGCACCTTTGCCATCTTTTCCCATACCCAAATCTTCTCTATTATAGGTTAAATGTCACAAGTTCTTTTTATTGATCCATACGTGCACTTGTAGACTCAAAACACTTCACAAAACTAGTTGCCCTCCTCTGGATACCTCCAACTTATCAATATTCTTTTTAACTTGGAGTCCATGGGCTTCACCAGATTGTAAAAGGAGTCTATGATACATAAAGGTTAAAAACCTCTAATCCAGACACTCTCCTACATTTCAGTGTCCTTTATAAAATATGGTAAGCAGGACTGAACACAATAATCCAGATGAACTCTATACAAGACAGAGTATAGTAAAATTATTACTCCCTTCTTCCTTCAAACTATGTTTCTCTACATAGTCCAAGATTGCATTAGCTTTTAAAGTTGATATGACACTGATGAGACTCATAGTGAGCTTGAGCTGATTAAAACCTTCAAATCTTTTTGTACCCAAGAGTACTTTACTGTATGGTAAAGTTTTAATTGAGATTTAATAAATTCACATTTTAATATTAGGAGTGATGGCTAGAAAATAATTTATTTGAAAAATATCTGGGGGATGAAAGAACTTTAAGCTTAAAGAACTGTACAACAGGTAAAAAACTGAATTAAATCTTATGTTGTATTAAGACAGACATATTGTCCAACTCTAAGAAAATAGCAGTCCAATGTACATCTCCCTAGTCACATAATTTTCAGTTTATTATTTTAATTTCTAATTCTCAAATTTTGTTTTGTTTTCTTTTTTTCAATGCAATTAGGATTAAGTGACTTTCCCAGAGTTACACAACCTGAAAACATTAAGTGTCTGAGGCCATATTTGAATTCAGGTTCTCCTGACTAGCCAGTGTCCTATCCACTATGCCATCTAAATGCTCCTATAAGTCTCAAAGTTTAGAAATAACATCAATAAGCAATAGAATGTTTAGACCATGATGCAGTTTTCATCTTTTGTCATTCACAAAGGGTTTGGCAATCTGGGACTGCCTATGGACCCCTTCTTAGAATAATGTTTTTAATGCATAAAACAAACCACATAGGATTATAAATAAAATTAATTATGTTAAAATATAATTATCAAGAATTTGTATTAATTCATGGACTACAAGTTAAGGAAATGTGACTTAGGGGGAGGTCAGCAGGATATTGGAGCGTCTTGAATCCATTTCATAAAAGGGTTGATTGAAAGAACTTGAAATATTTAGTCTGAACAGACAATATTGAGAGAGGGATATAATTCTTCAAGAAAAAGCTGTTTGATCAACTATCAGCTATTCTTGTTCAGGGACAGACTTATTAACTAGATGGCCTCAGACTTCCTTTCCATCTCTTAGATTCTCTATATAAAATAATCCATGAACCAGAGGGATGTTACGGTTTGCAAACATCCATTTAAAGTAGCTCCATAAGTCTCAAGGAAGTAATAAAATATTGAATCTGAAATGATACTGACTCATATAGCCTTGATGAAGTCACTTCCTTTCTCTGAAATTCTATTTTCCCTAACAAAAAGTAAAAGAAGAAATACCTCTCTCCATCCTTTTCATCAGCAAATTTTAAGGGTAAGGGTCATAGAATCAATTATTATAGATTTAGAACTAGAAAGACTACTGAAGCAATCTAATCTATCACTTGTAATTTCCAGTTACTAGAAACCGAGGCCCAAAGATTAAGTGATCGCCTATGGAGAAAACAAAATGATACAATAAGACTAAAGATCTTGAATGCCCTGAACACAGACAAATGTTATTTGCATGTTCTAATGAGAGGCATTATCCCTCACTTCTTCAAAGCACAATTTAAATACCCCTCATGCATGAGATATTTCTTTTATTACTAGTACTTTTGTGCTATATCTGCTTATCTGTGTATGTCATAATATATCAACATTTTTCCTTGGAAAAACTTTTTTTCTCTTGGAAAAAATACAAATTCTTTTCAGGTAGAAACTATTTAGTCTTCTCTTGATATCACTGGCACTTAACATCCATAGGCTCTTAATAAAAGTTTGAAATGGTCCAACACAAATAACTAAAATTTAATGCCTTTTTCAAAAAGGAAATATCCAAGATATTTTCCAAAAATATTTAGTACCTCCAACATGAAGGCTTCCAAGGCTCTATATCTCCTGGCTTCTAAGGTTCTATAATCACTAACATGAACAAAGAAATGCCTAGGTACTGGCAAGGACACAGCTGCTACTAATTTTGTGACACAGGATTGTTACTGTCCAGTTTTTTGGCGCTCTCTGTATTTAAAATGTCAAAAAGCTTATAATACAACCCAAGGAAGGAGACTTTTCTCAGCATATACACAACACAGGTGAATACAAACCAACAGGTTACTAATTTGTCTAGAGTAGTCTTATTCTTGCCACAAGATCTCTGACTCTTCTTCCTTCCCAACTGGTATCTTAAATATTGTATTATATTATAATATGCTTCCCTAAAACCGAAGGTTCAGTGTCTCTCTAATTTTATATTCTGCAGCCTAAGAGTAGTAGAAAAATTGGCATCTTCATTAGAGGTATTAGCTCTAAAGCTGACAACAACTGCTGACTTCTTGCTCCACAGACCAACCACCTGGCTTTCCTTCTGGTATAAAAATGTCCTTTAAAGATCTTCCAAGCATTTGACTTCTTTTCAAAAGGAAAACTTGGAGTGGCAAGAAAAATAAGAAAATTTTAGAAAATAAAAATTTCCTTAAAAATATAGGGCTAGATGTGGTATACAATGGAGGTATTTTATAAGTTTATTTTTTTCTGGGAAGTATTCTCTATATTACCCAGGATTTAATTGAATAAGATATTACTCTATTAGTAAATATATCCTGTTCTCAAGAAGATAAGTACATGAAGTCATTCAATATCAAATAATTAAGTACAAAATCATGAGATTAAGACTTTTAATGCTGTGGTAATACAGAAAATGCTGACATTGTCTGTTTCTGATTTAAAAAGACATTTTAATCAGCTAAGCTAATAGGATAGCCAGATGGCATGGTGAATAGAGTGCCAGCCCTGAAAACCCAAGTTCAAATCTGTTCTCAGATACTTATAAGCCATGTGATGCTAGGTAAGTCACTTAACCTTGTATGCCTCAGTTTCATCATCTGTGAAATGAACTGAAGAAAAAAATGGCAAACCACTCCAGTATCTTTGCCAAGAAAACCCCAAATGGGATTATGAAAAATCAGACATGACTAAACAGAAGCAAATCAACTAAGCTAGAAGATCAAAAGACTCAGATTCCAGTAACATGGAGATATACCTGCAACAAATTTTAAAAAGTGGGACACTGGGGGAGATTTCAGATGAGAAAAAAAAAAGAAACTACAGCCAAGACCAACACACCTACCTTCTACCTGCATATTCCCTATCTAGCTCTTTCAGGAAAAGCATCATTGCCCATGTAGCATGTACAGCCAAGAACAGTCAATCACAGTCACTCAAGAAATGGAGAAGTAGTAAGCTGTAGTGAAAAGAAAACTGCAGTGGAGGCAATAAAACCTCAGTGTGAAGCCTGGCTCTGCCATTTACTACTAGCTAGCGATATTTAATGAGACATTGTTCTTTTCTAAACCTCTGGTGATTCTTTCACAGATTGAGAGTTTTGGACTAGTTGACAGATTCTAACACTAAGATTCTTTGATCCTACAATCTTTTATTGTGTTAAGGAGTCCTGAAGTGTTCCCTCCTCAAAAATTTTTCCTGGCCCTTCCTCTGCTCTTGGAATTTCTATATCATTTGCCCATATGAGTCATAACATAGAAGACATTCATTAAATAGATATGTATTTACTGTTAGATATGTATATATACATACTGTCCTCCCTACAACTAGCTGCAATCTTCATTGAAAATGAAGATTACATCTTATAGCACTATGAACTCCCCATATACCTAGCATAGTACCTTGAGTATAGTGAGTTCCCAATGTCTGATGAATGCATAAATCTAAGAAGGGTGTTACTAATAGTTATTAAAGTCTAATCATAGTGACCATAGAAGAATCATATCATCTCTCTGGACTTCCATTTCTTCATATATATAATGGAGTAGATCTATGGTTTTAAATTCAAATATGAAAGAATTCCTACAGTCTACTTAGCTTAGAAAATCACAAGTAAAGGTTATCCATATTGTATTATATTTATAATTATTTTCTTAAACATTTTTCAATTATATTTCAATCTGGGTAAATCTTCTTTTAGGAATTTTGTTTGACATATCTGGGCTAGATGATCTTTAAAGACCCTTCCAGCTTTAAATCCTATAATTATATAACTATATTATCCTTTGAAATCAGCTTTACAAAGAAATCCTAAAATTGAAGAAACTGTTGGGAATGTGGAAACTGATGACTATCCCTGGCATGGGCAATCAACAGCATGAAAGTATTGGTCATCTATTGGTAGAACAGAAATTGCAAAGAATCAGTAGCATCAAAAGGTAAGATATTCAGATTTTTCTTGTACAGCATAATAAATACTATACAAAATACAAAGTTACCTGCTGATGTTACTCAGACACTTAAGAATCATGTTTGAACACCACAGATTAGAATAACTCTCATTAGTGCAAATTTTATTACTGAAGATTTTAGATAGGAAGGATAGTTTGTCACCTATCAGAGATACATTAGAAACAGACATAGATCAAATGAGCCAGCACAGAACCCAATTCTGATGGTTATCTGACTTATGCTAGACCATCTCACTAAATTCAAGGTTACTTTTGGTACTTAGCACTTTGAGAATATATTAAAAGATTAATCCAGTACTTAGTAGTTGAGTAAACTATACTTTTTCAATGACTTGTTATCTAGGTCTTTATTTCAGCATGAAAGTAATAGTGAAGTGAATTATCCATACATCTAGAGTAACACAAAATGTTCAAAGTCTAGCTTTAAACTATGCAGCACAAAATAACTTGATTTTTGCCATTAATCTGAGAGAGTCAAATTGAGAAACATAGTTGTCTGTCCTACTTTGCTTTATTCCCTATCAATCTACACACCATAAACAGTTATGTTTATAATCCTTATCTCTCAGAATTATTGTGAGGATCAAAATGAGACAATAATTGCAAAGTGCAAACTGGTTCATAGAAAGCCATATAAAAATGTTATATGTCATCATCAACATTATCATCTCTCATTTATCCTACACACACCTCATAGGAATCTTAGAATTCACCCATGGAGAGGTGGGCTCTGATAGGCAAGTTTTCTCTTGTAGAGATCCAGGCCTACACATTACTTATCTAATGTATGTATCCAACATATCAGCAAAATGCCACCAAAATGCCATCACCCATTCTGTCTTGCTGGTTTGCAATGTTATCCAATTTAGAATGTTATATCCTTGAGGATGGGAACTTTTTTTTTTTTTTGCTTATTATATATGAAAGTAAAGCATTTAGCACAATGCCTTTTTTTGATAACTTTTTATCGACAGTACATATGCCTGGGTAATTATTTACAACATTATCCCTTGCACTCACTTCTGTTCCAACTTTTCCCTTTCCTCCCTCCACCCCCTCGATGGCAGGCAGTCTTATGCATGTTAAACATGTTATAGTATATGCCAGATACAATATATGTGTGCAGATCCAAACAGTTCTCTTGTTGCACAGGAAGAATTGGATTCAGAAGGTAAAAATAACCTGAGAAGAAAAACAAAAATACAAATAGTTCACACTCATTTCCCAGTGTTCCTTCTCTGGGTATAGCTGATCCTGTCCATCATTGATCAATTGGAGCTGAATTAGATCTTCTCTTTGTTGAAGAAATCCACCTCCATGAGAATACATCCTCATACAGTATCATTGTTGAAGTATATAACGATCTCCTGGTTCTGTTCATTTCACTCAGTATCAGTTCATGTAAATCTCTCCAAGGCTCTCTGTATTCATCCTGCTGGTCATATCTTACAGAACAATAATATTCCATAAAATTCATATACCACAATTTACCCAACCATTCTCCAATTGATGGGCATCCATTCATTTTCCAGTTTCTAGCCACTACAAAGAGACCTGCCACAAACATTTTGGCACATACAGGTCCCTTTCCCTTCTTTAGTATCTCTTTGGGATATAAGCACAGTAGTAATACTGATAGATTAAAGGATATGCACGGATTGATAATTTTTTGGGCATAATTCCAGATTGCTCTCCAAAATGGTTGAATTTGTTCACAACTCCACCAACAATGCATCAGTGTCCCAGTTTTCCCGCATCCCCTCCAACGTTCATCATTATTTTTTCCTGTCCTCTTAGCCAACCTGACAGGTGTGTAGTGGTATCTCAGAGTTGTCTTAATTTGCATTTCTCTGATCAATAGTGATTTGGAACACTCTTTTATATGAGTAGAAATAGTTTCAATTTCATCATCTGAAAATTGTCTGTTCATATCTTTTGACTCTTTATCAATTACCAACTATCTTTTGAAAATTGACCCATTAATTTCATATAGCCATCTGTTTATTTTTGATCCTTCATCCTTGAATCTTTTATCACTTAAAACTACCCCTTTCATACAGCATCAGACCAAAGTAGGAACTGTTTCATCTGGTACACTTATATTCCCATCACTTAGCATTATACCTAGCCCAAGGAGGCACAACTTTATACTTGTTAATTTATTTACCGATTGACAGTTTCATAATTTCTGTATATCTTATCCTAGAGAAAAGGGTGGAAAAATACAGATGGGGCCATGCACCTGAGATGATCTCTGATTACTCCACATATGACTAGGTTAAGTAAGAATACTTTTACAAAACACTATCAGTGCTACTGCATGCTTGTCACACCAGTCCCTTTTTTGTGAGCTTGTGGTATAATCTATGGAAAAATATGGGAGTAAATAACCAAGTAATGATAAGGAGAGCTCATAGTACCTTGACTGTAGTGACTTAACATTCCTTTCTATTACTTAGCTATCTTTCCATATTTTCTAAAACCTTCACTTGATCCTTCCATGCCCACAATCATTCTTTATTTCTTCTGCCCTTTGTGATTAAACTCCTTAGAAAAATCAGTTCACAATGGATGCCTCCACTTTCTCTCCTCTCACTCTCTTCATGACTTCTTATAATATGGCTTCTGACCAAATCATTCCACTAAAACTTCTCCCTCCCAAGTTAATAATGATCTTTTACTGCCAATTTCAATGTTTTTTCTCAAACTTCATTCTTTGTGACCTCTCTGCAGCTCTTAATACTATGGATCATCCTCTCTTCTTAGATACTCTCTCTAGGATTTCAGGATATCTCTCTCTCCTATTTCTCTTTCTACCTAACAGACTTCCTTCTCAGACTTTTTTTGGCTATATATTCATCTAAATCATACCCTCTTATCATAGGTATAATACAAAGTTCTTTCCTGCTATTTCTTTTCCCTCTATACTACTTAACTCTGTGATCTCATCAATTCCTGTGGATGTTACAATTATTATGTTGATGATTTGTGTGTTATGATTATGTAGATGATAAATCTATTTATCCTGCTCTAACATCTTTGCTGACCTCTAATTTTTGACTGCCTTTCCTACTTCTTAAAATGAAAATCCAATAGACATCTTAAACTCAACATGTCCAAAACCAAACTGATCTTTCCCCCTAAGCCTTCCCTATCCCCTATATTCTTTATTAGTGTAGAGAGAAATGCCACTGTTCCAGGTCCTCAGGCTTACAATCTAGATGTTATTCTCAACTCCTTACTATCTCTCACCATCCCCATATCCTGTTGCTAAGGTCTATGAACTTCACAACATCTTATGAATATGATACCTTTTTATTTTTATTTATGGCAAAAAAAATACATGAGCGGAATTTTTAAAAAATCATTATAGTAACTTAGAAGCAAGAGCACCAGTTTTATTTACTATGCTACAAAGTAGGGGAATTCAAAAGACTCTGGAATGTATTCCCTGTACCCAACTATCTCCTCTATATTGGTCTCAAATTATTTATTTTATCTTGTTATATGCTGATGTTTCAGCTATCAGTTTATTTAAATTAAAAAGCACTCCTATAGTCAAATTAAAAGTGATTACCAGTCATTCTTATGTAAGTGTAAATTAGTTTGATAATTTCTTTATATTATTACACATACTTATACCAATAATGGAATGGGAGTTCTTTATGGAGAAAGGGGAAAAGGATGAATAGCCATAATTTTCTGATATTGCACACTGCAGTTTAGACCTCAGCAAAACATCATTGTAGTAGAGAGCATCCAAAGTGTCATGGGAGAATATTGGGTACATAGAATATAAACGATAGGTGGATTCTAGGAGGTAGAAAACCAAAATGGCAAACTAACTAATGTATTTGTGAGACAATTCTGTCTTTGACTGATCAAAAGAAGAATGTAGCTGAGTATGAGAAGTTCCAAATAATCTCTTAGCATGGCACATTCATTTGTGCAGAGAAGATCCTTTGCTAGCAACTTCACATTTACAGTTCATTTAGTTTAATACTAGTCTACCCAGGAAAGTAGATGTAGCTATTAGTGGAACAGACAGTGAAGAACTATTCCCTTTGAGAGAAATACTCCTCATTAATTGATGGCTATGATATAGTTGTCTTCAATAAAGCTACTTTTTAAACACACACACACACACACACACACACACACACACACCACACCAGAACAAAGACCATATGAGAATGTGAGTTGCTTTAGGTGAAGGACTGCCGTTTTGCTTGTATTTATATCCCCAACAATTAATTTAGTGCCTGGTAAATGGTAAGCAATAGATAAAAACTCATTGACTGACTAGGACTAGCAGGGCCTTTCAGTAAGATGAACTGGAAAAAATAATGCCCTGGAAGTCAGAAGGCCCGAATTTTAGTCATATAATTTTAGACAAATTACTTCTCTCTAAGCATTAATTTGTGCATGAGTAAAATGGGAATTTGATTCCTTTAGATTAATACATTAAAAGTTCCCATAAAAGGCAAATTTTATCTTTGATCTATTGAAAGCCATAGGGTCTCAAGTCAGAGTAAAAGATGTATTAAGAATAAAAAATGATTTTGTCTAACCACTTCATTTGGCAAATAAGTAAATTGGATTCAAGGGAGGTTGATTGACTTGCCCATTATCACAAAGCTAGCAAGAAATAGAACTGGGATTTTAATAGTTATCACTGATTCTATATTCAGCAATTTTACTTTTTTCCCAATTACATGTAATAAACAAATTTTAATATTCTCTTTTTTTTCAAATTTTGAGTTCCAAATGCTCCCATTCCCTCTCCTAGGCCCACTCCAATGAGAAGAAAAGCAGTTTCACATAGGTTATATATGTATAGTTATGAAAATACATTTTCATGTAAGGCATGCTGTGAAAGAAAACACAGATGAGGAAAAAAACACAAGGATAAAATAAAGAAGAGGTATCTTTGATCTGGATTCAGGCTAAGCCAGTTCTTTTTCTGGCGATATACATACCTTTCATCTTAAATATGTCAGAATTGTCTTGGATTATTGTCTTTCTGAGAATAGCTAAATTATTCATAGTAAATCATCATACATGTTGCTGTTACTATGTATAAGGTTCTCCTCTTTCTGATCATTTCACTTTGCATAAGTTCATATAAATCTTTCCATGTTTTCCTGAGAATATCCTGCTCATCATTTCTTATAGCATTAGAATACTCCAATACTGAACTACTTGTTCAGTCCATTGATGGACATCCCTTCAATTTCCAATTCTTTGCCACCACTAAAAGAGCTACTATAAATATTTTTTATATGCATAGGTCCTTTTCCTTTTTTTTATTTCTTTGTGACAAAGACCAAGTAGTAGTATTGTTTGATCGAATGGTTTTATAGCTCTTTGGATACAATTCCAAATTATTCTCCAAAATGGTTAAATCAGTATACAACTTCATAAACAGTATATTAATGTCTCAATTTTCTCACATGCTCTCCAACAGTTGTCATTTTCCTTTTCTGTCAGATTAGTCAATTTGACAAGTGTGCCATGATAGGACAGAATTGTTTTAATTTGCATTTCTCTAATAAATAATTAGAAAATTTTTGATATCTATAGAAAACTCATTATTTCATCTGAAAACTGCCTATTCATATCCTTTGAGCATTTATCATTTGAGGAATGGCTCTTCTATAAATTTATAGATTTATATTTTTGAAAATACATATTTGAAAACTTAGGTTTTTATTATAGAAACTGGCTGTAATATTTTTTTCATAATAATGATTACCAACTATTATTTTCTTCCATCCTATTTTCCCCCTGTTTATCCTATTCACTGTCTCCTTTCACCCAGTCCATTCTCAAAAGTGTTTTGCTTCTGACTTACATTCCCCAATGTGCCTCCCCTTCTATCAGCATTCCTGTTCTCTAATGCCCTTCTCCTATTTTCCTCTGCGGTAAAATGTATTTCCGTAGCCAACTGAGCATGTATCTTAATTCCTATTTGAGCCAATTTCAATAAGAGTAAGGTTCATGTAGTTCACCACCATCCCCATCCTGTCTTTTACTCCACTATAAAATCTTTCAGTCCTCTTTTTTTGTCAGATATGTTATCCCATTCTACCTCTTTTTCCTCTTCTCCAAAAGCATTTTTCCTTTTCACCCCTTTATGGAAGATGGAGTTTCATGAGAGGTCAGTTTTCCTGGTCCAGAGAACATGGAAATACTGAATGACAGAAAGATAAGGTAAGATTAGGTTGGAAAGGGTTTTCAATGCAAAACAAAGGATTTCATATTTTATGCTAACAAGAAGCCACTGGAGTTTATTGAGAAGAGAAATAATAAGATCAGGGGCATGCTTAAGGAAAATCACTTTGGCAGCTTAATAGAGGGAAGATTGGAAAGGAGAAAAAAAATTTTAAAAATAAAAAAAAAAAGAAAGGAGACAGACTTGAACCAGGGAATCCACTTGGAAGGCCATTATAATTGTGTATGCAAGAAAAGATGGGGATGTGAACTAAAATGGTAACTATACGAATAAAAAGGACTCAAATGCAATAAATATTTAGGAGTTAGAAATGGCAAGATTGAGCATATACAGTGAGGGAAAGAAAAACAATTACAGACCTGTAAGACTAGGGAAATGATGCTTCCTTCAACATAAATGGAGAAGTTTGGCAGAGAGGGAGGTTTGAGGGGAAATATAATGAATTCTGTTTTGAATGTGTTAAATTTGGCACACTGCAAAGGGACATGATAATGGAAGGACTAAGGCAGTGAGATGTAAATAAAGGTGCCAAAAGGGAAGATGTTTTTGAAAACTTATTTAATACACATTTCTTTATCAATCATGTTGGGAGAAAAAAATCAGAACAAGAGGGAAAATTCATGACAGAAGAAAAAACAGGGGGAAAAGCATGTGCTGATTTAAATTCAATTTCTGTAGTTTCTTTCTGGATGCAAATAGTGTTTTCTGTCCAAAGTTTTTTGGGATTGCCTTGGATCATTGAACCACCAAGCAGAACCAAGTCTTTTATAATTAATTACTATACAGTCTGGCTGTTACTACGTACAATGTATTCCCGTTTCTGTTGTTTTGCTCAACATCAATTCATGTAAATCTTTCCAGGCCTTTTTAAAATCAATTTTATCATTTTTATAAAACAATAATATTCCATAATTTTCATATACTATAACTTATTCAGCCATTCCCCAGTTGATGAGCATCTATTCATTTTCCAATTTTTTGCCACCACAAAAAGAGCCGTTACAAACATTTTTGCACATGTGAGTCCTTTTCCCTCCTTTATGAATTCTTTGGAAAATACATTCAGTAGTGGTACTGCTGGGTCAAAGGAAAGAATAGATGCTGGAAGAGAAATGAACTACTGAAGACATACATATTTGATATAACAATTTTGCTTAGGGCTATCCCTGGATATTCAAATGAAAATTTGACAAGTTTCCAAGTCAATCATTTGCTCCACTACTCCAATCACCAGCCTACTGACTTCCACCAAAACCCTTCTTGCTCGACACTGATGTTCTATATGTTTTACTATCCTTTATTAAAGTATAAACTCCTTGAGGATAAAAACTGCTTTTTATCTTTGAATCCTGAGATTCCAGCCCAGTTTCTGACACATTGTAAGAAGTTAATAAATTTATTTTATTCATTCATGTCATTCTCCTTTGTATCTGGTTCTGCCTGGAACTAGATACTCTATGGAAAGGGTATTCAGGAGTTCGCACACTATATTTGTGTTTCCCCAGGTGTTTGTGGCTTAGAAGTTAAATCCTATGTTTCTCTAGAAATCAAATATAAAGTAATCAAAGGGGGGAGCTGAACAATGATAATGATTACCACATATGTATCTGATCTCTCATGGTGGAGTTCTACCCCCACCAAGAGAAGGACATTAGAAGTAGATATTATTAGCATGCAATCCATAAGCATGTTTATAGTTGAAAGTAAAGAGACAGTAAGACCGAAAATTTATGAGACAAAGGTGAAGACTAAGTATTCCAAAGGGGTGATATCAAGTATATGATTATGGAGAAAAGAGCAACCTCATCTTCTGAGCTTGGAGGAAAGGAGAATAAAATGTATGAACACTTACAAAGGCTAGAGGAGTAAAAGAAGAATTCATGTTACATAGTTTAGATTATTTTTCAGTAAAGTCAAAGGCAAGGCCTTGGTAGCTAGCAACTAGTGGTGAGAAGGAAGAAAAATGTAAAATAGGATTTATGGGAAAAGTATAAACAACCAATAAGAAATGAACAAAGAGATTACCTAACAACAATGAAGCATGATTAAGGTTAGAAAGCAAAAAATATGGAGTATGTCCAATTCATTTTTTTTTCTTCACTGCTGGCTCCATATTCCCTGCACCCATCTAATGAAAGTTAGAGAACAAGAGAAATAATATGATCATATGCATACTTAAGGAAAATTGTTTTGGCAGTTTAATAGAATGAAGATAAGAAAGGAGACTAATTTGAGATAGGGAACCCACTTAAAAGGCCATTATAATAGTGTATACAAGAGGAAATGGGGATGTGAATTAAAAGGGCAACTATTTAAGTAGAAAGGAGTCAAATGTCATAAATATTTAGGGGTTAGAGATGACAAAATATAGCAAATGATTGGATATATAGGGTGAGGAAGAATACAACGATTATAGACCTGGAAGACAAGGGAAATGATGCTTCCTTCAACATAAATAGGAAAGTTTGGGAAAAGTAGGGAGAGCAGAAGATCCAAAAGCATAAATCCAAAAAGTACAATATAGTAGTTTTTAGGGGAAAATGAGCAAAACAATTAAGTAAATCTTCTCAGAGGAGAGCAATGAGAATTTGGTTGAAAAGACAAGTCTGAGAGACAATATGAAATAAGAGAAAGAATTAGAACTTAGGAAATTCGGATCTGAATCCCATCTCTGCTGCTCATTGCTCAATGATTTGGCAAGTCAATTTTTTCCCTTGACCTCAATTTCTCATCTAAAAAATGATAGATTTGCCATAGATAATATCTAAGGAGTCTTCCAACTTTATGAATATTTGGGACCAAGTTGTAGAATACTTTATATGCCAGAACAAGCATCTTTTTAAACAAGATTTTTGATAAGCAGGATAGTTTTACTTTAACCAAGATTCAGAGCATTAAAAAATAAAAAATAAAAAAATGAAAAATGGACTCCTTTATTCACTCTTTTTTCACTGTCCTTCAAAGACTCTTCTCAGGATGTCTGGATTACAAATGACTGCCATTCCAAAAAAGATCACAATCACTACATCTTAATTAAAAATTTTCAGATTGTACAGAGAGAATTGATTCAAATCTATCAGAATACAAACCATTCTCTAATTGATATATAATCAAAGCATATGAACAAACAATTTTCAGATAAAGAAATTAAAGCTATTTTTAGTCATATGAAAAAATGTTCTAAATTACTATTGATTAGAGAAATGCAAATTAAGACAATTCTGAGGTATTACTTCATACCACTCAGATTGGTCAAGATGACAGGAAAAGAAAATGATAAATTTTGGAGGTGATGTGGGAAAACTAAGACACTAATACATTGTTGGTGGAGTTGTGAATTGATCCAACAATTCTGGAGACAATGCTTATTTGGAACTATGCCCAAAGGGCTATCAAACTGTGCATACCCTTTGGTCCAACAGTGTCTCTACTGGGCCTGTATCCCAAAGAGATCACACAAAAGGAAAAATGACCCACATGTGCAAAAATGTTTGTAGCATCCCTTTTTGTAGTGGCAAGGAACTGGAAATTGAGTGGATGTCAATCAACTGGAGGATGGCTGAATAAGTTACTGGTAAATGAATGTTGTAGAATATTATTGTTCTATAAGAAACGATCAGCAGGATGATTTCAGAAAGGCCTGGAGAGACTGACATGAACTAATGCTAAATGAACTAAGTAGAACCAAGAAACATTGTACACAATAAGATTATGAGATGATGAATTCTGATGGACATGGCTCTTTTCAACAGTGAGATGATATAGGCCATTTCTAATGGTCTTGTAATGAAAAGAGCCGTCTACATCCAGAAAGAATTGTGGGGACTGAGTGTGGATCGCAACATAGTATTTTTACCTTTTTTGTTGTTGTTCACTTGTTTTTTGTTTTCTTTCTCATTTTTTTCTTTTTGATCTGATTTTTATTGTGCAGCATGATAAATGTGGAAACACGTATAGAAGAACTACACGTGTTTAATTAATCAATATTAAATTGCTTGCTGTCTAGGAGAGAGGGTGGCAGAAAAGAAGGGAGAAAGTTTTGGAACATAAGGTTTTAGATAGATGAGTGTTGAAAACTATCTTTGCATGTATTTTGAAAAAGAAAAAGCTACCATAAAAATATTTTCAGATTATAAAATTCAGAGCAATAAAAGACAACCACTGAGATGCCAGCCCCAAGACTAAGAAAGAGTTCCAGGACCTTGGGAGGTCATTTGCACTGTCAGTCATTGTGCATATCCTTAGAGAGCATTCCAATAAGACTTTTTAAAAAATAAAAAGGATCACACTGTCAATTACCTAGACATTGTTATGCATGATAGAAAAGAAGGGGAAAGGAAAGCATTCAGATTGAGAGATGTTTAGCTATTCAGGATTTGAAACATCAGCTTTTCTGAGACATTGTTGTGACTATATTTTCAGACAGAGATCTGTTTTGATGTTTTCAAAGCTTTCCTTGAATCTGGTCAAGACACATAAGGACATTTGCATAATAAGTGTAAGACAACAATGTGGTCTCACATTCCCTGAATACACAATTGAAGAAGAATGACCTCTCCTTTCTCCTCTAGTTATCAAGACCAGGATGTGTTTTCTCCTTCCAAGAATGTCATCGAATGCAAATGCTCTGAGGAGTGAAAGAGTTCTCAGTCTTAAAAAGCATGGGGCAGTGAAAAGAACACTAGATTGGGGGGCTCTGAGTTAGTTATGTGAATCTGGTTAAGTCATTTAACCAAATTTTCTGGGCCTCAGTTTACATACTTATTCAAATGAGCTGACAAGTTTAGATGGCCTCTGAGGTTCTTTCTAAATCTAAATTTCTATAACTCTAAATCCCTTAAATAGAATTAGTCAATTTCACTTGAAAAATTTTTGATTTTTGTCAATATGAATAGCCTTTTCACCAAAATAAGTCACAATCTCTCTAGACCTATGAGATTTGCTATAACTGAAGGATTAATCAGAGAGGATAAGTGGTATAAAGTGTACAGGAGAATGAATTATGTAGAAGAAATTGTATAAAGAATATTATCAGAGAAAAAGTACAATCTGAAAATAAGAGGACCAATCAGTCTTGTAGGAAAATTATGGGACAAACTTTCAACACAATGGAATGATTTGACTTAGGAAAAAGGAGTAATTGTGGTGTTAACTGAGTTATTAAAACATACTTCTCCATTATTTTTCAATATTTGACATGAATAGTTCAAGATATTCCTAGCAAACATAGATGAAGGATGTAAGCATATTCCAATGGTAACCATGCAAGGGTAAGGAAACTAGATAAATTCAGGATGATAAGACATGGATAAGAGTGCAAAAGTTAGAAAAGCAAGCATAGATCTATCAATATCACTAGAAGGAATATTTGCATTGATGATCACAGATTAAAGTCCTTTCATGAACTTTACTTATTCTCAAAGCACTTTAGGCTTCCCTTATCTCTTGATATATAGGAAATATCAATGGTATGGGAGTTAGGACTCTCCTTTTCTAGTCATAAAATTGGCTTCTCCTCTAAATTCTTCTTCAAAGAGCCAGAAGCTGACGAGGTGCAAGAATTGAGGGTAAGAGATACCCTCTGGTGGTGTCCCAGATTCTTTCTGAAAGAATTTACAAACCCATAGTTTGTGGCAAAAGGGGATTTATTTGCACTAAGTAGACATCTGGCTGAGAAGACAGCTTTCTTAGTGGGCAAAGAATTCTGTTAGGACTTCTGCATAGATAGGTTAACACAGAGAAGAAAATATCTTCATCAGTGGGCTAAGTCCAGAAGGGCAAATAGCTCTTGCTTAGGAATTAGCTAAAATTTGGGGTTCAGAATCATCTTTTATTAGCCTTCTGAGGCTTTATTGAGGTTTGCACAGCCCCCTCCCCAGCTGAGAGCAGTGCCAGGGACTAATCTCCAATTCAATAGAGGGTGGTGATTATGCCCTGGCTGAGATTTCCAAGTGAATGAGATTACTTATCTTGACAAGGGTGTTGTCTGGGAAAGGTATACCCTTCCCAGGATTTGAGATTCAGGGGCACCCTTCCCCTGAAAAGTTCCTTTCCCACCCTTCTCCCCCCAGAGATTAAAGGGGACACAGTTTACATCATTTTCCCCCAAAAAAGATTTTAGTTTATATCAAAGCCACTTTGGGAATATTACATTCTTGATCTATAATTCAGTAAGGAATATTATCAAATGGATTGATATCTCCCACAGAGCCCTGTGATAAGCACTTGGTTAATGCTCTACAAATTTAGTTCTAAGTAAGCATAGTTTATGATGAGTATTAAATAATATTCTTCCCATTACAATTACTTTCCATTTCTGAATTAGATCTAATAGACTTGCTAGAAGTTGATCATTTGCGAAAGCCACAGAATCCCTAAGGCTGAGTCATTACATTTTCCAAAACACTTACCATAATTATGTTTTGTTCAGAGATTAGCTCAGTTTCCACTGGGGATCAATTACAACTCATCTTCAAGCCAGAAGTAAAAATTTTCAAGCAGGACGTCATAGAATGTATAGCTGAAGCTCACCATAATTGAGTGACATGACTCTTTGGCAGGAGGGACAGGAGAGGAAAAGGGTAGAGATGATGGATGTTATGGTATTCCTAAAATTATTAAAATTAAATTCTACATGATTTTCCAATATTTGGGGTGAGTCTTCCTAATAACAGATAAATAAATAATAAATATGGCTAACGACTAATAAACAACCTGATAGAGAGATCCATAAACCAGAATAGTGATAAATTTGGCCCAAAGGTGGAATTTCCTACCTGATATCATCAATGGGTCAAAATAAATTTATCTTCTCCTCATTTCCTAATTAATACCTGGTCCCTTTGAAGGAGAATCTTTAAATTTCATATACCTGAGCTAGTTACCAAGCACTAATTTATTTACTCAAAAGAGTAACCCAATCAAACTTTGCAAAAGTCATTTCGACATCAACTTCTATCCCATTGTTCTAAACTATAACACTTGCATCCTCTAACTTTGCTTCCCATTTTCTCTAACTCACCCAACTTTTTAATAACATGCTAATCTTAATTTCTGACTAGATGTCGATTAGCACTTCTTTCTATAATGCCCTGGTCTTTATGACTCACACCTTCAATTTCGTTTTCAATTCAGTAACTTGACCTTCTTTAGGAATTCTAGAAATATCTACTTGCCCAATCTTCTGTCAGTCAACAGTACCAATTTTATCATTTTACCAGATCTTGGCACATCCTGCTGGCTGTAGACGGGCTATATAAACTATTTTTTTCTGCTCAGGTCACAGGTTTCAGCATGACCCTTCTTGATTAATTGCCAAACTGTCCCATTAATATTCTAGGTTAACCCTCCTTTACCAGTTGCAGTTGCTTGGAATTGATATGATCATCTCCATCCCTCCTACCTTTTGCTGGTTGGAAATACATAATCGGACAAGGAATCTGTGGCTGAGTAACATTTATATACTAATAGAAGCTTTCTGGGAAAGGAGAATGATAGATTTATACCATGAAGAAAACTTGGAAGCCATGTAGTTCACTATCTTCGCATTTTATAGGTAAAGAAACTGAGACCAAAAGAAGTTAAGTAAGGTCATCCATAGTTGCCCAATGTCAATGTCACCATAGCAAAGGTATGATTCTAAGCCATATCCTCCAATTCAAAATCGAACACTCTTCACTATATTATCCTGCTTCTTGCAGGTTGCTTTTTTCAATATAGCTGAAAGGGAGACTGAGGAAGGGGAGATTGTAGGGTACAGGGTCAGCTGGTGACCTGTGATGTAACAATTCTTAGACAAAGTATATAACAAAATCATGAGGATCGAGCAGTAACTAGTCTGTTTTCTAAGGGCAGCCTAGAGCCCCCTATCCAATTGTATCAGCTGAGTTTACTCTCAATTCCCCCTTCCCAGAGAAGAGAGTATACAGCAGCTGGCAATGGAATGTAGTAGCTTTAACACAAAGGAGCAATTCCATTAGTGGAATTTCTGGAACTACATGCAGAACCTAGTCAGAATCTGTGCCCAAGCTGCATCTACTGAGACACTGCCTCTGGCCAGTTCTGTTTGGTATATTAGCCCCCATTAAGCCTGCTTCATTCTTACCTCTTTTGCTAACTCAGATTTTCTTCTTATGTTCTGGGATGGTTTTTGGTAACTTAACCCCTCCTCTTTTCTTGGTTTGATTCCCAAATCTTAAATACTGATTTGATTCTGCAAATATCAGTGTCTATGCATTGTATATCCATTCTGTATAACATTACACACCTAAGAAGCCCTACACCATCATAAGGCCCTATGGATTACTAGACTACAGCCTAACACCTACTCTGGCATTTCACTGTTAAGCTTTATTCCCTTAATCTACTTCTCATATCCTAGGCTTCTTCGGGATAGGATATGATGGTAAGCTAAAGAGGTTAATAACTGGAATCAGGTAGAACTTTCTATTACTCTCACAAAATTATAGGGGAAATAGTTATTATAGAAAATGAAATTATGTTCTTATGTAAAGGGAAACAATTTCTCCCTTAGGATCAAAGTTTAAAGATGTTCTAGGCATTATAAACCATGATACCTGCCTCCTCAATTTTACAGAATGTTTGAATAGAGCATTGGACTTGGAACCAGATGCTAACTTTGAAGTTAGGGGACCTATCTTTAAATCCCACCTTTGATATTTACCACAGTATACCCTTAGGAAAATGACTAAATATTCATAGACCTCAGTTTACTCATTTGTAAAATGGATTACCTGATCTTTGAGGATCCTTACAACTTTAAATCTAAGGTTATAAGATCCTCTAATGTATTAGTTATGTGATCTAGGCAACTCATGTAACTGTTATGTTTGGGTTTTTGTTTTTTTTTTTTTTCGTTTTCTCCATCTAACATCTCCCTTACAGTTTTTTTTTTGTTTTTTTTGTTTGTTTGTTTTGTGTTTTTTTTTTTTTTTTTGTGGATCCAACTAGATGCTTCCTATATTCACTGATCATATATAATTCTCTTTAGGGATATATGATTCAAGTATATTTAATTCATATGTTAGTACCTGGGAAAATATATTTCCTAGTTTCAAAAAACAAAATTTAAAGTTGGAAGATACCTTGGTGGTGTTCTTGCCTAGCCACATCAGCCGAGGCCCAAAGAAATTAAGTGAATTTTTTAAAGCCATGCAGTCTGCTTCAGAGTCAGGATTAGAATAGAGTTGTTCTAACTCTCAATACTACAGCTATTGCCACCACTAGTAAACAAATGAGACTGTGGTCCTGGGCAGCTTCATTCAAAATCTAATCCACAAATGGAGATTTATGTTAGTCTGAAAATTCAATATTTATGGTTCTTGAACCTTTGCAGTCCAGGAGGAAATGAATTATCAAGACCTAAAGAACCTATGTAAAAGACTATAATATATATCCTTTCATAAATTCAAAACTTCTCTTTGCATCCTGTTATTGTTATATATGTATATATATATATATACACAAATACACATATATATGCACATACTTATATATATGTATATATATACATATGTACATATAAGTATGTGTGTGTATGTCTGTATGTATATGAATATATATCCTTTATATTCATTGTTAGAATTTTGCATATAAACCTGCCAATGATTTAAGCTTTGAAAGGACTCAGTCATGATGGTCTGATGCTTAATGTATTCATTCTCCATAATTCTGAATCTAAAGAGAGTCTTGTCCTAAGAAAAGGAGACCTGTGTCTTAGCCTAAACTCTGCCACTAATGAGCTATTAGTCCTTGGGTATATAAATGCTCTCCTTTCTCTAAACCAGTCTAATAACATCATTATTATTGTGAAACATCTTGTGGAAAAGGAGGGATAACACATTGCTTCAAAATTTAAATCCAACAAGGTAATTTCAATCATGCTTCTGGACATGTGCTTTGAAGTAGAAGGACAACACTGAGAATGGAGGGATACACCAAAGAAACTTTACTCACTTTGCAATTTTGCTTTACCAAGGAGATCTGTGGAGCTAAGAAAAAAACAAGAAGGAAAGGGATGGTAATAGAGAAGTGTTGCTAACACGTCACATGTATATCTACCTAGCATTAGAGCTCTGAAAGTGACTGCATAGATCATCTATTGTGACATCTCTCTAGAGCATAAATTCCCTTATAAAACATCCCTGAAAATAGACACTTGATGGCCTCAGAGTTGCTGTGAGGAAAGAGCATTCCAAACTTTATATTGCAATATAAACAAGAACTATCATCACCACTGTAGTTATTTAAAAGATGAAGAAATAGGCCCAAAGACATTAAATATTTTCTAATCAAAGCTAATTACTGACAAAGCACAAGACTAAATTCTGTTTTCCATATTCCTAATACTATGATCCCTTTCTGCTACATCACACTGCATTCTGTATCATAAGTTTAATGCTCATTTCCAACTTTCTTAGTATACTTCATTCCAGACTATACTGATGGGTACCATTAGCAAACTTGCCCCCTAATTCTTCTATCCTAATCAAGTTAAAGCCTACATTTATCACACTCAAATTCTGTAACACTAAAATTATAGTAACAAATATTCACATAACACTTTATAATTTATTTATATACAGTCACATCTGAGCTTCACAGTAAACTTGTGTCGGAGGTGTTATATGTATTAGTTTTGCTTACCTTACAGATAAGGATACTGAGTCTGAGAGACTTTAACTTTTCTTGAATCACATGGAAATTAGTGACAATGGAATAATTTGAACTCAGGTCTTCCTGATCTTACATCCAACATTATGTTCACTACACCACATTGTCATTACCTATAATAACAGTAATGGGTACAAACACTTCCTTCCCCAATTTTACACCAGTATCTGCAATCATTTCACATTTCAGTTTGACATCATATCTGTCCATTTCTCATATATTATATTCATTCAATAAATGTTTATTGAGCATGAAAATATGTGCTTAGCGATGTGCTAGGCAATGAGGAAGTCAGTTAAAAATATGATAGTCTAGTGTCATAGTTTGCAATATCTGTTCTTGATATTCAATTAGATGTTAGGACTAAAATCAATTAGTAGCAAGTAGGGAATACCACTCCAGGAATCAAAATGAAAACTAGGAGAAATCATGCAGCAGGGCTATTTAAATTATCTTGCATCAACATAAAGGTTCTATTTCACCCAGAATATATAAAGAGCATGGAAGATTATTCCTGTTGTTGATTAATTTTTTGTGAAACTAATTTGGGAGTTTTAAGTGACATGTATTATTTAGAGTGAGGTAAAAACCCAAGCAAAACTGTGGGGCATATTGAGGATACCTATAGGTTGTCTAGGTTACCTTAAGGGACATTTCCATGACAAGGATTGTCTTTGGGTCTCTTTACTGGTGTCTAACCATCAGTGAAGCTGTCAGAGAGAATATCTAAGTATATCGTCTCTTCCCCAAGTATGTGGGGTTTTTGAATTAATGCTTAGCACTTTCCTTTTGTGATAGAGGATCAGTACTCCAGAAAGAGCTGAATTTGAGGTAAGACCTTTCAAACACAGCTTTTCTGAAATACTGCTCTGTCACTTTATAGATGTGTTTTGAGAGCCTAGATATAGTAGGTATACAGCACTGCATTTGCTCATCAAGTCCAGGATACTTGCAAACAATAGGATTTGTTTGATAAAAATAATGGAGGAATTTAGGAGCTAAATGAAAAATGATGACTTTACAGAGTTTACCAGCAGCACAGTTTATCTGTCTCTAAGAAGACAGAATTTGATTCTATAAAAAGTAAAATGTAAGTGAATCTTAGAGAGATGCAGGATTCTTAACTCAGTAAGAAGGCACATGAGATTCAATTTTATACCAAATTACTTGTACAATGTCCTGAAGATTATTTATGAATCTAAGATCTCTGGTTTTAGCGCTAATGGAATCACACTGATTAGTAATAGAGACATGATCCTGGAGAGATAGGCTGGACACTTCTATAATGTTTTCAACAGACTATCATCAACAAATGCTAAAGCCATTGACCATATACCTCTGGTTGAAGTCAATCCCTCGCTAGCCAAAATTCCCACTGAAGAGTTCTTTAATGTGCTCTCCTTTTGTAGCAAAGCACCCGATATTGATTCCATCCCAATAGAGATCTATAAAGAAGGGAGTTCACTGCTCAAGCAAAAGCTGATGGAAATGTTCTGGATTATATGGCAAGAAGATTATCCTCCAGGAAATCAAGAATGCTCCCATTACCCATCTCTATAAAAGAAACAGTTTATCCTGTGGCAGTCACGGGGAGGGTGTGAATGGGTGAATGCTGTTTCTGAATGTGTGTGTGTGTGTGTGTGTGTGTGTGTGTGTGTTTCTCTTTCTTTCTCTCTCTCTGTCTGTCTCTCTCAGTTATTGCTAGCAAGATTCTTGCTAGTATCCTCCTTAATAGGCTGATCTTTCATTTGAAAAATAGTCATGTAACCCATCCATTGGGGAATGGCTGAAAAAGTTGTAGTTTATGAAGGTAATTAAATATTATTGTTCTATAAAAAATTATAACCAAGCTGATTTTAGAAAGACCTGGAAAGATTTACATGCACTGATACTGAGAGAAACAAGCAGAACCAAAAATACAATGTACACCGTAACAGCAAGATTGTGTGATGATCAACTATGAAAGACTTGGTTCTTTGCAGTGCTATAGTGATCTAAGGCAATTCCAATAAACTTTGAATAAAAAATGCCATCTGCATCCAGGAAGAGAACTTTGGAGATTGAATATAAATCAACACATGCTATGTTATGTATACTTCTTTTTTCTGTGTTTTATTTTTTAATCTCTCGGGGTTTTTTCCATTTTGTTGCGATTTTTCTATCCCAACATGATTCATAAAGAAACGTGTGTTTTTAAAAAGTTAATATACATATATAAGTAGGAAAAATGATTTTAACAAGATGATAAAAAAGGAAAAAAGAAAAATTGTTATCTATCTGAAAGCCAGTGTGATTTCAGAAAGGATTGAGGAATGATCATAAGATGCTTATAGTCTGACAACTCCAGGAGTAATGCAAGAAACAGAACAAGGGTATGAACACAATGTTTGCTGACATGACCCAGGCCTTTGACACTGTCAGTCATGAAGCTTATGCAAGATCATGGCAAAATTTGATTGCCTGGAGAAGTCTATCAGCACTATACTCTAGTTTCATGATAGCATGGGTGCACAGATTCCAGATAAGGATGATATTCTCATACTATCCCAGTCTCTGATGGAGTGAAGCTGGGCAGTATGTTTCTCCAGTGCTGTTTAATCTGCTGTTTTCCATGATGTGGTCAGACACCTTCAATAAAGATGAAAAAGGCATCAGCTACTACAGTAATGATAAATTAGTGCTGCCACTTGTGCTAATTTTGGCCTGATAATCAACACTAAGAAAAAAGAGATTCTCCATCATCCAGGATCATACCAGCCACATGTGAAAGCACTGGTTACAACAAATGAAGAAAATTATTATCCTGCATACCCAATTGAAGGTCTATAGAGCCATTCTGTCGACCTCATCATTGTACACTTGTGAAACCTGAACAGTCTATTAGCACAATGAGACAATGAACAACTGCCATTTAAAATGTCTCAGAAGATGGCGGAGAAGACACACGCGACTTTCTAAGCTCTTCTCTTACCCTCTTTATCAATATTATATCGAGCCTCAAAAATAGTCTTGACTGCTACAATTCGTAAAGATAAGAAGTAGAACAACTCACCGGCCGAAGAAAATCTGCAGTCTCGCCAAAAAGGTTGGTTCCGGGGCCAGGGGAGATCAGCGAGATGGGGAGAGAAATTAGGTTCCAATGAGAGTCTCAAACTGAAAGTGAAAGCACAGATCTCAGCACAAGCTCGCAGCCCCAACCCGGCATGGGCTTTTCCCCTTGGGGCAGCGTGATCCTCACGCAGGAGGACGAGCCTGTTAGCTCCAATCTGTGCAGGGGGAGCCTGGCTTGGGGCCATAGAGCTTTTCCAGGGCCGATTTGATTGGGCATTGACACTGGGGCAGAGTTCGGGGCGGTCTGCAGTCTGCGGTCTGTGGTCTGCGGTCAGCTGCTAATACTCACAGTCCCACAAGAGGCTCCGGCCTGGGGCAGTGACACTTTCATCCCTTTGTCTCTAGCCCAAGGGCAATCGCTAACCCACTCAGCCCTACTAAGCAGTTTGATAGCTCGGCCAGTGCTGAATACACTTCCTGTTGGGGGAGGGAAACCTCACCAGAGCACCCCATACCTGGAGCCGGAAATCGGTTTACATCTCTCCCTGCTCTGCAGAGGAAGCTGGTAACCCCTTCCTAGGAGACCTACCCTAAAGGCTTTAAAACATGAATAAAAAGATGAAAAGAACGATCAACAGCTTCTATGCAGAAAAAGAGCAGGTCAGCAAACCTGAAAGAGACCTCAAACAGCAAAATGCATCAGACTGTCCTCCTTACATGATGTTCTCAAGAAGAGACCATTAAAAGTCCCCAAAAGAGAGTTAGAAGATAAATGGGGAAAGGAAAGAGAAGCCTAACAAGAGAGCAACAACTTCCTGAAATACGAATTGAAAAGTAAAAAATCTCAGGAAAGTAAGAATTGTGAATTGAAAAAATAAAAGAATTCACTGAAAGTAGGATCTGTGAATTGGAAAAGACAAAGAACTGCAAGAAAGTAGGATCCATGAATTGAAAAAGAAAATAATCACTAAAAAAAAATTAGTGAAATAGAAAAATTCCACAGACCAAAACAATACATTTAAAAACCAATTGACATATACAGAAAGAAGTAAAAAAGCCAATGAAGAAAATAATTCTTTAAAAATTAGAACTGAACAAATAGAAACTAATGATTCATTGAGACAGCAAGAATCAGTCAAGCAAAACCAAAAATTGACAAACTGGAAAACCATGAATTATCTACTTCAAAACGACAGATTTGGAAAATAGATCTAGGAGAGATAAATCTGAGGATTATTGGACTTCCGAAAACTATGATGAAAAAAAGAGCCTAGATACCATTTTACAAGAAATCATCAAAGAGAACTGCCCAGATGTAATAGAATCAGAAGGTAAAATAGGCATTGAAAGAATTCATCGAACACCTTCTCGAAAGAAACCCAAAATAAAAACCCCAAGGAATATTGTGGCAAAAATTTCAGAACTATCAGATTAAGGAAAAAATTTTACAAGCAGCAAAAACCATTTAAATACCGAGGTGCCAAATCAAGGATCAACCCCAAGATCTGGCTGCCCTACATTAAGGAAAAGGCCTGGAATATGATATTCCGAAAGGCACAAGAACTTGGATGCAGCCAAGAATAAACCACCCAGCTAACTGAGCATTTTCTTCCAGGGAAGAAGATGACATTTAATGAAACAAATGAATCCATTTCTTTCTGAAGAAAAAAACAGAACTAAACAAAAATTTGATCTCCAAACCTAGAACCCAAGAGAATGCAGAAAAGGTAAAAAGAACTCTTGAGAATTGTATTTCTGTGTGGATATACAAAAAGAATACATGTATAATTTGATTGTAATGATATAACAAAAAAGGGAAGAGATATGGAAAAGGATGATGGCAGAATAAGGTGGAAAGAGGGACAAAAGAGGGAAACCACATCCCACAAAGAGGCAAAGGAAACCTATCATATCTGAGGGAATTTAGAGAGGGAGGAACATTGTGTGAACTCACCTCACTCAGAGTTGGCTCAAAGAAAAATAAATTACATTTGTTTTAGAGAAAATTCTCTCCGCCTCTAAAACGGGGGAGAGGAAAAAGGAAAAGAAAAGAGTTAAGGGAAGGAAGGGAAAAGACCCAAAGGGGGAGGGAGGGATTATAAAGAGGGTGCATCGTGTACAAGAGGGGTACATAAGTTTAAAAGGGGAAAGAGGGTTGGGGAGGTAAGAACAAGAAGCACAATCTGGGGTTATTAGGATGGTAGGAAACTAGATTTAGAATTCTAACTGAAATGTGAATGGATGAATTCCCCACAAAGAGGAGGCAGATAGCAGACTGGATCAAAAGTCAGAACCCTACAATATGTTGTTTACAAGAAACACATTTGAAAGCAGGGAAAGATACATATAGAGTAAAGGTAAAAGGCAAGAGCAAAATCTATTATGCTTCAGGTGAAGTCAAAAAGAGGTAGCCATCCTATCTCAGATCCAAAAAGAAAAATTGGATCTAATTAAAAGAGATAAGGAAGGAAACCATCCTGTTAAAGGTAGCATAAACAATGAAGCAAATCAATATTAAAACATATATGCACCCAAGTGGTAATGGCACTCAACTCCTAAAGGAGTAGTAAGAGATGCAAGAAGAACAGACAACAAAACTGTATAGTAGGAGATTCAACCTTGCACCTCAGAATTAGACAAACGCCACAAAACAAATAAGAAAGAAATTAAAGAAGTAAATAGAATATTAGAAAAATTAGGTATGTTGGATCCTTTGGAGAAATTGAATGGAGATAGAAAGGAATATACTTTCTTCCTCAGCAGTTCATGGAACCTATTCAAAAATTGACCAATATTAGGACATAAAGACCCGTAACTAAAATGCAAGAAAGCAGAAAAGAAATGCTTTCTTTTCAGATCAGATGCAATAAAAAGTATTCAACAAAAATTAGGGGAAATAAAACCAAAAAGTAATTGAAACTAAACAATCTATCTTTAAAGAATGATTGGGTGAAGCAGCAAATTATAGATACAATAATATTTCACCAAGATAATGACAAATGATGAGACATCATACCAAAATTTGTGGGATGCAGCCAAAGGGTAATAAGGGAATTTTATATCCTTAGAGGCTTACTTGAATAAAACAGAGAAAGAAAACATTAATGAATTAGGCTTCAAAATAAAAAAACTAAAAAAGACCAAATTAAAACCCCTAATCAAATAATCCAAATTGGAAATTCTAAAATTAAAAGGAGAAATTAAAATATTGAAAGAAAAAAACCATTGAGCTAATTAATAAAACTAAGAGTTGGTTCTATGAAAAAGCCAATAAAATAGATAAGCCTTTGGTAAATCTGATTAGAAAAAGGAGGAAGAAAATGAAATTTAGTAGTCTTAAAAATGAAAAGGGAGAACTTTCCAACCAATGAAGAGGAATTGAGAAATAATAGAGTTTTTTGCTCAACTTTTATGCCAATAAATTTGATAACCTAAGTGAAATGGATGACTACCTCCAAAAAATATAAGACTTCCCAGACTAACAGAGGAGGAAGTAAATTGCTTGAATAGTCCCATTTTCAGAAAAAGAAATAGAACAGGCAATTAAACAACTCCCTAAGAAAAATACCAGGACCAGATGGATTTACATGTGAATTTTTACCAAACAGTTAAAGAACAATTGGCCCTAATGCTATATAAATTATTTGATAAAATAGGGAATGAAGGAGTCCTACCAAATTCCTTCATGACACAGACATGGATTGATACCTAAACCAGGTAGGCTGAAAAACAGAGAAAGAAAATTATGACCAGTCTCCCTAATGAATATTGATGCCAAAATCTTAAAAAGATATTAGCAAAAAAGACTACAGAAAAATCATCCCAAGATAATACACTATGATCAAGTAGGATTTATACCAGGAATGCAGGCTGGTTCGAATATTAGGAAAAACTATCAACTAATGGCCATGTAAAACCAAATTAACAAAACCATATGATCATTTAATAGATGCAGAAAAGCATTTGATAAAATCCAACATCCATTCCTATTAAAAAACACTTGAGAGTATAGGAATAAATGGACTTTCCTTAAAATAACTAGCAGCATCTATTTAAACCATCAGTAAGCATCATATGTAATGGAGACAAACTGCAAACCATTCCCATAGATCTAGTAACAAGGTGCCCACTATCACTGTTACTATTTAATTATTGTATAAAAGCTAGCTATAGAATAAGAGCTGAGAAAGAGATTAAAGGAATAAGAATAGGCAATGAGGAAGCAAATTATCACTTTTGCGATGACATGATGGTATACTTAGAGAACCCAGAGATTCTGCTAAAATTATTAGAATAATCACAACTTTTAGCAAAAGTTGTGGTTATAAAATAAACCCCCATAAGTCATCAGCATTCTTATATATCACTAAAAAATCCAACAGTCAGAGTTACAAAGAGAAATTCATTTAAAGTAACTACTGATAATATAAAAATTTAGGAATCTATCTGCCAAGGGAAAATGGAAACTTTATGGAGCAAAATTACAGACCACTTTTCACACAAATTAAGTCTGATCTAACTAAATGAAAATATTAAATGCTCTTTGGATAGGCGAGCAAATATAATAAAGATGACAATATTACCTAAACTAATCTATTTATTTAGCGCTATACCAATCAGACTTCCCAAAAACTATTTTAATGACCTAGAAAAATAACAAAAAAGTTCATATGGAAAACAAAAGGTCAAGAATTTAGGGAATTAATGAAAAAAAATCAAATGAAGGTGGCTTAGCTGTACCAGATCTAAAATTATATTATAGAGCAGCAGTTACCAAAACTATTTGGTATTGGCTAAGGAATAGATTAGTTGATCAGTGGAATAGATTAGGTTCATGGATAAAACAGTCAACAAATATAGAACCTAGTCCTTTGAAAACCCAAAGATCCCAGCTTTTGGGATAAGAACTACTGTTTGATAAAATTGCTGTGAAAATTGGAAACTAATATGGCAGAAACTAGGATTGATCCATACTTAACACTGTACACCAAGATAAGGTCAAAATGGGTTCATGACCTAGATAAAAGAATGAAATTATTAAAAATTGAGGAACATAGGATAGTTTAATTCAGACCTGTAAGGAGGTCTTATGACCAAAGAGAACTGAGATCATTACTGATCACAAAATAGAAAATTTCGATTATACAAACTGAAAAGTTTTTGTACAAACAAAACTAATGCAGACAAAAGATTTAGAAGGGAAGCAACAAACTGGGAAAATATTTTTACAGTCAAAGGTTCTGATAAAGGCTTCCCATTTCCAAAAATATATAGAGAATTAACCTAATTTATAAAAATCAAGCCATTCTCCAATTGAAAAATGGTCAAAGGATATGAACAGACAATTCTCAGATGAAGAAATTGAAACTATTTCTAGTCATATGAAAAGATGCTCCAAGTCATTATTAATCAGAGAAATGCAAATTAAGACAACTCTAAGATACTACTACACCCTGTCAGATTGGCTAAGATGACAGGAAAAAATAATGATGATTGTTGGAGGGGATGGTGGGAAAACTGGGACATTGATGATTGTTGGTGGAGTTGGAAGAATCCAACCATTTTGAGAGTAGTTTGAACTATGCTCAAAAAGTTATAAACTGTGATACCCTTTGATCCAGCAGTGTTACTACTGGGCTTATATCCCAAAGAGATTATAAAGAAGGGAAAGGGACCCGTGTACGAGTGTTTGTGGCAAGCCCTTTTTGTAGTGGTTAAAAACTGAAACTGAAATGGATGTCCACTGGTTGGAGAATGGCTTGAATAAATTGTGGTATATGAATATTATGGAATATTACTGTTCTGTAAGAAATGACCAACAGGATAATTTCAGAAAGGCCTGAGAGACTTAACGAACTGATGCTGAGGAAATGAGCAGGACCAGGGAGATCATTATATACTTCAACAAAATACTATATGATGACAGTTCTGATGGACCAAGGCCATCCCTTAGAAACGAGATCAACCAAATCATTTCTAATGGAGCAGTAATGAACTGAACTAGCTATGCCCAGAAAAAGAACTCTGGGAGAGACTAAACCATTACATTGAATTCTAATCCCTATATTTATCACAAACTCATTTTTGATTTTCCTTACAAGCTAATTGTACAATATTTCAGAGTCTGATTCTTTTGTACAGCAAAATAACGTTTTTATGTATACTTATTGTGTATCTAATTTATATTTTAATATATTTAAATCTACTGGTCATCCTGCCATCTAGGAGGGGTGGGGGGTGAGGTGAAAATTGAACAAGAGGTTTGGCAATTGTTAATGCTGTAAAGTTACCCATGTATATATCCTGTAAATAAAAGGCTATTAAATTAAAAAAAATAAAAAAATAAAATGTCTCAGAAAGATTCTGAAGATAAGGTTCTAAACACTGAGGTCCTCTCTCAAGCTGAGCTGCCAAACATCTAAATTCTGCTGCAGAGAGCACAACTCCGATAAACTGCTCACTTAGCTTAAGGCTAAACAAATTTTTACCTAAAAGTCTACTTTATGGAGAGTTCACACAAAGCAAGTGCTCACACGGAAGTCAGAAGAAGCTATACAAGGTCACTCACAGCATCTCTGTGAAGAACTTCAGTATGGATTGCAGTACATGGGAGATGTTGGTGCAACACTGTCCAGCAAGTTGTACCCATATTATAGTTGCTCTCTAAGCAAAAGCAGAATGGAAATAGCCCAAAAGAAACACAAGTTGCACAATCTAGAAATGTCACCATTCCAAATGCTCAAATGGACTATGTATGTATGACCTGTGGAAGAACCATCCAAGTTATATAGGACTTAACAGCCACAGTCAGACACGATATTCCTTGACTCCAACATCATGATGTCTTTAGTGCTCTCAAGTACATAGGAAGAACAACAATAGCAGCAATGTTCCCTTGAACACAGTAAATTAATGCCCTTTACCGAGTGATATGGCTAAAGCTGCAGGTCTCCTAAGGATCACTTCTCCCTATAAGCGGTTGGCACACTTTGGTATTCCTGAAATAAGTAGTAATAGGATTATTTAAATTTCTGGCCAAAGCAAGGCTTTCCACACAGGACAGTATTTTAATTAAAAGCCAATAAAGTAGAAGAGCACAAAACTGAGCCAGGCCAGCTCAGGATAGTTGAATGATTCAGGTTCAGGACTAGAAGACAATAGATCTTAATTCATAAATCTTAAAATGCAATAAAAAAAAACTTAGAATAAGGTTAACAGGACACAATTCCTAGCTGACAAAATAACTGTTCATGCAAAGTGAAATGAGCAGAACCAGGAGATCATTATAAATGGAAACAAGACTATACGATGATCAATTCTAATGGATGTCACTCTCTTCAACAATGAGATGATTCAAACCAGTTCCAATTATTCAGTAATGAAGACAGCCATCTACATCCAAAAAGAGGACTATGGGAACTGAGGGTGGAACACATCATAGAATTCTCACTCTTTCTGTTGTTTGCTAGCATTTTGTTTTCTTTCTCAGTTTCTTTCTCCCTTCTTGATCTGATTTTTTCTTATGCAGCAAGATAAATGTATAAATATATATACATATATTGGATTTAACATATACTTTAACATATTTAACATATATTGGACTACCTGCCATTTAGGGGAGGGGATAGGGGGAAAGGAGGGGAAAATTTGGAAGAGAAGGTTTTACAAGGGTCAAGGTTGAAAAAATTAATCATGCATTTGTTTTGTAAATAAAAAGATATAATAATAAAAAATTAAAAGATATCTGTTCTTTCACTATGACAAGGGATATACTAGATCAGAAAGATGGTTCAAAGACAATAAAAGTTGTACTAAATCTCTACAACATGACTCCACATAGGCTAGGTTTATTAATATACCTAGTTATCTGGACCAACCAAGTTCCAAGGTTGGTTTCCTTCCTTCCTTAAAGAGAAACCAGTCTAGCTTATATATAATAAATATTGCTCTTACCAAAAGCTGATTCATTTAGATCCTGGTTAAACCTCTACCAGTGAGATTGACCTTAAACTGCATGTCCAGAACCATGATTGAAATGACCTTGCTGGATTCAAACCTTGGAGCAATGTTCCCAGTGGGATGGAAAAAATATCACGGTTCTATTTTTAGCAGTTTTCATTCTGCTCCTCCACTTCAGAACAGCAACTAATTCTCTAAAGCATCATATTCAATTCTTTTCTCCTAGTCTGAATGTTCCCCTTTTCTTTCCTTACTCTTATTTTGCCCCCCTACCCTCCAAAATTCAAAGGGGTATATTCTGAAGGAGCAAAAGAGGAAAAAAAAAAGTAAAAATCCTAGTTCCCTATTCTCCATTTGTCAGAACTCAGGAACTGATATACCACTGAATAAAGGAGGAAGGCCACAGTCAAATGTTCTAGGATCACACAGGTGATTGTGAGTGCCATGTGCGTGACCAGGCCATGTGCGTGACCTATCTTAGGAATAAATAGCCTTTCCTCTAACTGGCTGCATTCTCCTGTTCTCTGTGCCAATACCAGGCAGACAACACTCAGAAAATCAATCATGTCATAGAGAACAAATCAAATATGTACTGGGCATACACTTAAATCAACTCAGAGGACCATAGGGATTATACCAAAAAGCAAAGAGGTAGTGAAACATGGTAAAAGCAGCACTGGCTCTCAAGGAACCAGAATTCCAGTCCCACCTGTGACACTCACTACCTTATCTCTCCTTGAGTAGATTCTTCTCTCCTCTGAACCTCAATGTCTTTACTCCAAAAGGAGAGACTTGGATTAGACAGAATCTTAGGTCCTTTCTAGCTTTCTCTGATTCTGATTCTGTGGCTGAATATGTGAGAATGAGGGAGTATTTTTAAACATTGATCCCCATATATGTTAAAATGCATAAAGCATAGATAAAATAGAATACAGTATTGGCATTGAGAAAGTTTTATTTTAGGTTTTTTTTCTCCACCAAAACATTCAATCACTCAGTAAGAGTGAAGTACTGAGAAGATGGAGAAGAAATAAAAGACATGGTCCTTGACTTCAAGAAGCCCGGATTCAAATTGGGGAGAGTTGACTACTATGTTCACAATTAGAGACTAAGACAAGACTACAAACAATAAAGTGCTTGCTCATGTACTATAGGAGTTTAGAGAATGAAAAAATACACAGAGGAGGTGAGAACTGAGCTTTAAAAGCAAGTGGAATTTGAAAAAAATGATGAAAAGTTTATGGCATTATAGGTGTATGAATGAACACATGATTAGAAGCAGAATATAGGTGATACGGGGAAATGGACCTGACCAGAACAGACTGAGAAAAATCATTCAAAGTTGTACTTCTCTCTGTTACAGTAATGCCTCCTAGCATCTACAATGGAAACACAAGCTTATTCACTATGACAAGGCCACTTCATCTGAGCAACAGAATGAATGCCTTATTGAAATAAAGGAGATTTTGGTGGCTAATTCCTTTTATATGCCTTCTTACCCTGCAGCAGCTTTCTCTCTATCACTTCTATCCTCCAAAGCCATTTGTCAGATTGTGGAAAAAAGGGAACCAATGTTCACTCACCCACACAAGCCAGTGATAGATGGAACAATTAATTCCATTGAAGAGAAAAGAAACTAAAGCTTGTCATTTGCCTAACAAAACAGCAAACAAATACTCTTTCCGTTGATTATATATAGCCTCAGTTTACAATAACTCATTATGAGAGCTATCTGAGAGTGATTACAAATGTTAAGATTATAACCTTAAAATGATGAGTTCAATTGTGATAGAAAAATTTCACATTAATTCATAACACTGATCTGGGGAACAATTTTAGCAACATATAGCTACAAGACAGTTCCAGTTAGGGCACTGAATTTAGAGTCAAAAGACCTGGTCTCCAATCATAGCTAGGTAATTACCATGTATGTTTATTTTTTAAAATTTTATCTCCTGATTGAATATGTTGATAATATGAATTTATAAAGAGAATATAGTTAAAATCCCCTATAGATTATAAACTTTTTAGTTCAAGTTATAAATATATTGCTTTTTGTTCTTAATTATGCTTTAATCAAGATATTATTTCTTCTGCTTTTTGCAGCAAATTAGAATGCCATTCATGATGATTCTTAAATAATTGTCAGAATTATTCATAACAATGAGCAGGTCAATTGAATTCCGTAGAGATCAGGAATATACATTCCAAATGATAATTTTGATTTATGGATAAAATTTTGTTCTTCAGAATTAATTTTTTTGTTGTTGTTGAGGCAATTGGGGTTAAGTGACTTGCCCAGGGTCACACAGCTAAGAAGTGTTAAGTGTCTGAGGCTATATTTGAACTCAGGTCCTCCTGACTTCAAGGCTGGACCCACTGCACCACTTAGCTGCCTCTTCAGCATTTATTTGAATGTAAGATTTTGAATTTCAATTTTTTCCTTTTCTATCATTCCCCCTCCCTATGACAGTAAGCAATCTGATATAGATCATACATGTACAGTCATGTTAAAAATTTCAACATGTCATGTTGTGAAAAAAGAATCCGAACAAAAGGAGGAAAGTATGAAAAAGTAAAAACAAAAAAAATGAAAATAGTATGCTTTGATTTTCATTCACACTCCATAGTTCTTTTTCTGGATGTGAATAACACTTTTCATTATGAGCCTTTTGAAACTGTCTTGGATCATTGTATTGCTGAGAAGAGCTAAGTCTATCATAGTTGAATGCAAACAAGATTAAAAGAGAAAAATAAATAAGGAAAACATTTTTACATTCAAAGATTCTGATAAAGGCCTCATTTCTTAAATATATAGAGAAGTGACTCAAATTTATAATAAGTCAAGCCACTTTTCAATTGATAAATGGTCAAAAATATGAATAATTTTCAAATGAAGAAATTAAAACCATTTCTATTCATATGAAAAAGTACTCTAGATCACTATTGATCAGAGAAATGCAAATTAAGACAACTTGGAAGTACCACTACACATTTCTTAGATTGGCTAAGATGACAGGAAAGGACAATGACAAATGTTGGAGAGGATGTGGGAAAACTGGGACACTAATATATTGTTAGTGAAGTTATGAACTAATCCAACCATTCTAGAGAGCAATTTGGAACTATTCCCAAAGGGCTATCAAATTGTGCAAATTCTTTGGTCCAGCTAGGCTTATATCCCAAAGAGATCAAATGTACAAAAATGTTTGTGGCAGCTCTTTTTGTAGTGGCAAGAAAGTGGAAACTGAATGGATGCCCATCAATTGGAGAATGGCTGAATAAGTTATGGTATGTGAATGTCATGGAATATTATTGTTCTATAAGAAATGTAAGGATGAATACAGAGAGGCCTGGAGAGACTTACATGAACTGATGTTAAGTGAAATATGCAGAACCAGGAGATCATTGTACACGGCAACAACAAGATTATATGATGATCTATTCTGATGGACATGGCTCTTTTCAACAGTGAGATGATTCAAACCAGTTCCAATGATTTTATGATGAAGAGAGCCATCTACACCCAGAGAGAGGACTGTGGGAACTGAGGATGGATCACAACATAGTATTTTCACTTTTTTGTTGTTGTTTGCTTGCATTTTATTTTCTTTCTCATTTCTTTTTGATCTGATTTTTCTTATGCAACAATATAATTGTATAAATATGTATGCATATATAGGACTTAACATATATTTTATCATATTTAACATGTATTGGATTACTTGTTATCTAGGGGAGAGGATGGGGAGCAACGGAGGAAATTAGAACACAAGGTTTTACAAGGGTTAATGTTGAAAAATTATCCATTAATTATCCATTATTTTTTGAAAATTTAAAAAAAGGTTTAATAAAAAAAAAAAGTCTATCATAGTTGACATCACCCAACATTGCTGTATTGTATACAATGTTCTCCTGGTTCTGCTGATTTCAGTCAGCATCAATTCATGTAAATCTTTCCAGGTTTTTCTGAAATCTGCCTGTCTGTCATTTCTTATAGTACAAGAGTATTCCATTAAAATCATATACTACAACTTGTTTAGCCATTCCCCAATTGATGGACATCCCCTCAATTTCTAATTCTTTGCCACAGAAAAAGCTACTATAATTTTAGTGAATTTTGAATTTCCTTATTCATGTTGACTCCATAATCACTATGAATAGATTTTTACATGTGGGTCCTTCTCCAAATCCTTTTTTATGATCTCTTTGAAAGATAAGCCTAATAGTTGTATTGCTGGAGCAAAGAGTATGCACAGTTTTATAACCCTTTCAGCATATTTCCAAATTGCTCTTCAAAATAACTGAATTACTTCACAACTCCACCAATAATACCATGTGTGAATTTAGCAAAAGTCACTTAATTTCTCTGGCCCTCAATTCATTTTTAAAATGGATTTAATCTAAAGTCTTTTTCAGCTCTAAATCTTTGATTTTATGATCCTGTTGTCAAATTATTAGTAAGATTGGCCATAATTTCAGTTACATTTAATTCACTTCAATTTTTACATGCTTACAACATACCTGCAACTTTTTTTCATTTACATAGACCTGTCCCTGACCTCATGCAGCTTGAAGTCCGAGAAACAAAAAATCTTTAAGTACATATATATGAAAGTAGCTTTCACATAAGTTTTAATGGGAAATTCATAGAAGGAAAAGAATGAGAGTAGATTTGAAGGAAGTGACATTTGAAAACAACGCCTTTAACCCTTCTTGCCCGCCATTAATTTATTTAAGTGCCATTCTAATTCTAATCCACTTCCTAAAATGGATCCCATTTTCTTACCATATCAAATCTAAAGTACTTTGTTTTCAAAGTTCTAAATAAATTGTCTCTACCTTAATAGTCCAAAGTTATTTATGTTATACTTTCATGCCAGTATTCCAGGCTAGTTCAGACATTCATTGTTTTATAAACACATGTTCAGAGCCTACAAGGTAACATAGTAGTTAAAGAATGATTCCTAGAGTCAGAAAGATTAATTCAAATCTGCAACCCAGAAAGTTACTATGTCTGTGAAGCTAGGTAAATAATGTAAACACTGATTGGTTCATTTACCCCAATTACAAAGTAGTGATAATAATGGCACCTACTGAATTGTTGCAAGGTGCAAATGAGAAAATATTTAGAAAATTCTTTGTATAGTGTCTGCCTATGCTATGTAGTAGGCATCTAATAAATGCCTTTTTTCTTTATCAAGAAAATGAAATGTGACTGTTAATGGAAAAAAAGGAATGCCCTGTGAGAAAAGACTAAAGAAAAAATGAACTTATTCAGTCCTGATAAACAAGGCAGAAGGGCAACAGAGGAATACCTTTTTTTTTTTACACATTCACATTTTATCACTCCATAGTCTATTTAACTCAATATTTACCAGCTCATTCATGGGTTTCTGTCAATAATTCTAGTTATGTTCGAACAGATGCATGTTTGGAAGCAGTCTGAATTTTTACATATGACTATCATCATTAAGAAACTACTCAGAACATATTTTATCTAAGAATGGAGACTCATCATTTGTATGTGATGAAGTCCATGAATTAATTAAGGTAATGCATAACATTAAACCCTATTCTTATGCATTATTTTGTCAGAATGATACTGGATTCTAAAAAGCTAAGCCAAAGAAATTTAATCAATTTTTTATAAGTCTTATCAGGTTGGCAAGGTTTGGCCTAGGAGTAGATTCTATGCTACCTCCCAACTTAGCTCAGTTGCTTATTACCAGGCTGGCTATAGAATGATGATTTTTTGGTCATTTGACAACTCACACACACACAAAAAATTTCCAAGTTATATAGGGGTTAATGATGTCTCTCCTGGTGGGAGGAACAGTTCCCACACTGAAGAATTCACAAGCTGTTGAGACATTGAAAAATTCTTTCACTTGGCAGCATAATATAGTGGAAAGAGCACTGGAGTCAAAAGACCTACCTCAGTTTCTGTTTCTGACATTTACCAACTGTGTTTCCTTTGACAAACCACTTTACTTCCCTAAGTCTCAGTTTTCTCATTTATAAGGTGAGGGACTTGGGCTGGATGGCCCCTGCAGTCCCTCTCAAATCTAAATCTATGACCCCATGGTCCCCCTTTGTGCATTATTATGGCAGAAAATCTCTAGAGTCCAAAGATTTTTAAACTATGGTTCACAACCCTATATGGAATAACAACTGAATGTGAGGGCTGCAAAATTATTATTTAATACAGTATATGTTTGACTTGTAGACATATTTTGTAAATCTGCACACCCAAGGTCATGTAAAGATTTACTGAACAGAACTTCCAGGGGCAAAGGCAAGATGGGGAAGAGGACACAAGTTTCTTTCTGATCTTTTCCTACAACCCTCAGACCAATTAGCAAATCCAGCCTCTGAATTAGCTCTGGACCAGCAGAATCCATAAATATTGGGAGTTCAACAAATTATCAGCAGAAGATAATTTTGAAGATTGCCAGAAAAGGTCTGTTTTAATCGGAAATAAGAGGAAGGCAGCTAAGCACAAGCAGCTGAGAACCAACACAACCGCAGACAGTGCAGAGTCCCAGACAGCACAGAGTCCATGGGGTGATGTAGACTCCATGTGATGGAGAATCTATGGGAAGGAATCTGCAGCAGCAGTATTGGGAACTCTGCCCTGGATGCAAGCCAGGAGATCAGCAGAAGTTATAAAGCATCCAACACAAACACAAAAGATCAATAGTGCACCCCAAAGTCCCAGAATCTCATGGAATCTGGTCACGCCCACCCAGCACCTGGAGTGAGTGAGCGCTGACCCAGCACAGCTGCAGCCACTTATAAAAGAAACTGCTCCTTATAGAGGAAGCTTGGGAAACCTCCTCTGCCAATCTCCCTAATGAATATTAATGCAAAAATCTGAAATAAAATATTAGCAAAGGAATTTTAAAAAATCATCCCCAGGATAATACACCATAACTAAGTAGGATTTATACCAAGAATGCAGGACTGGTTCAACATTAGGAAAACTATTAGCATAATTGACTATATATCATTAACCAAATAAACAAAAAATATATGATTATCTCAAAAGATTCAGAAAAAGCATTTGATAAAATCCAACACCCATTCCTATTAAAAAAACACTAGAGTATAGGAATAAATGGGTCTTTTCCTTAAAATAGCATCTATTTAAAACCATCAGTAAGCATTAGATGTAATGGAGATAAACCGGAACCATTCCCAGCAAGATCAGGAGTGAAACAAGGTTGCCCTCTATCATCATTACTATTCAATATTGTATTAGAAATGCTAGCTTTGGCAATAAGAGCTGAGAAAGAGATTAAAGGAATTAGGGTAGGTAATGAGCTAACCAAATTATCACTCTTTGCAGATGATATGATGGCATACTTAGAGTACCCCAGAGATTCTACTAAAAAGCTAATAGAAATAATCCAGACCTTTAGCAAAGTTGCAGGATACAAAATAAACCCACATAAGTCATCAGCATTCTTATATATCACAAACAAAATTCAACAGTTAGAGTTACAAAGAGAAATTCCATTTAAAGTAACTACTGATAATATAAAATATTTAGGAATCTATCTGCCAAGGGAAAATCAGAAACTATATGAGCAAAACTACAAAACTCTTTCCACACAAATAAAGTCAGATCTAACCAATTGGAAAAATATTAAATGTTCTTGGATTGGGCAAGCAAATAAAGATGACAATGACAATACTACCTAAACTAATCTATTTATTTAGCGCTATACTAATCAGACTCCCAAAAAACTATTTTAATGACCTAGAAAAAATAACAACAAAGTTCATATGGAAAAACAAAAGGTCAAGAATTTTAATTAATGTATTCACATTAATGAATTAATGTGAATTAATGAATTAATTTAAAAAATCAAATGAAGGTGGCCTAGCTGTACCAGATCTAAAATTATAATATAAAGCAGCAATTAGCAAAACCATTTAGTATTGGCTAAGAAATAGACTAGTTCATCAATGGAATAGGCTAGGTTCAAAGGACAAAACAGCAAATACCTTTAATAATCTAGTGTTGGACAAATGCAAAGACCCCACTTTTTGGGATAAGAACTCACTGTTTGACAAAAATTGCTGGGAAAATTGGAAATTAGTATGGTGGAAACTAGGCATTGACCCATACTTAACACTGTACACCAAGATAAGTTCAAAATGGGTTCATGACCTAGGCATAAAGAATGAGATTATAAATAAATTAGAACTGCATAGGATAGTTTACCTCTCAGACCTGTGGAAGAGAAAGGAATTTATGACCAAAGAAGAAGTAGAGATCATTATTAATCACAAAATAGAAAATTTTGATTATATCAAATTGAAAAGTTTTTGTACAAGCAAAACTGATGCAGACAAGATTAGAAGGGAAGCAATAAATTGGGAAAACATTTTAACAGTCAAAGTTTGTGATAAAGACCTCATTTCCAAAATTTATAGAGAATTGACTCTAATTTATAAGAAATCAAGCCATTCTCTAATTGATAAATGGTCAAAGGATATGAACAGACACTTCTCAGATGAAGAAATTGAAACTATTTCTAGCCATATGAAAAGATGCTCCAAGTCATTATTAATCAAGGAAATGCAAATTAAGACAACTCTGAGATACCACTACACACCTCTCAGATTGGCTAGAATGACAGGGAAAGATAATGCGGAATGCTGGAGGAGATACGGGAAAACTGGGACACTGATACATTGTTGGTGGAATTGTGAATACATCCAGACATTCTGGAGAGCAATTTGGAAGGAACTATGCTCAAAAAGCTATCAAACTGTGCATACCCTTTGACCCAGCAGTGTTACTACTGGGTTTATATCCCAAAGAGATTTTAAAGAAGGGAAAGGGGCCTGTATGTGCAAGAATGTTTGTGGCAGCCCTCTTTGTAGTGGCCAGAAACTGGAAACTGAGTGGATAACCATCAATTGGAGAATGGTTGAATAAATTGTGGTATATAAATATTATAGAATATTATTGTTCTGTAAGAAATGACCAGCAGGATGATTTCAGAAAGGCCTGGAGAGACTTACATGAACTGATGCTGAGTGAAATGAGCAGGACCAGAAGATCATTATATACTTCAACAACAATATTATATGATGATCAATTCTGATGGATGTGGCCTTCTTCAACAATGAAGATGAACCAAATCAGTTCCAATAGAGCAGTAATGAACTGAACCAGCTACACCCAGGGAAAGAACTCTGGGAGATGACTATGAACCACTACATAGAATTCCCAATCCCTCTATTTTTGTCCACCTACATTTTTGATTTCCTTCACGGGCTAATTGTACACACTTCAACAACAATACTACATGAGGATCAATTCTAATGGAAGTGGATATCTTCAGCAATGAGAAGAGCCAATTCAATTCCAATTGATCAGTGATGAAAAGAACCTGCTACAGCCATAGAAAGAACATGGGGAAATGAATGTGGACTGCTTGCATTTTTGTTTTTCTTCCCAGATTATTTTTACCTTTCTAAATCCAATTTTTCTTGTGCAACAAGAGAACTATATAAACATGTACATATATATATTGTATTTAAGATATACTTTAACATGTTTAACATGTATGAGACTGCCTGCAATGTAGGGGAGGGAGCAGAGGGAGAGAAGGGAAAAGTCGGAACAGAAGTGAATGCAAATGACAATTTGGAAAAATTACCCATGCATATGTTCTGTCAATAAAAAGCTATAATAAAAAAAAAAAGAAATGAAATGACCAGCAGGGTGATTTCAGAGAGATTTACATGAACTGATGCTAAGTGACATGAGCAGAACTAGGAGATCATTATATATGACAACAAGACTATATGATGATCAACTCTGATATATGTGACTTTCTTCAGCAATGAGTTGATTCAAACCAGTTCCACTTGTGCAGTGATGAAGAAAGCCATTTACACCCAGAGACAGAACCGTGGGAACAGAGTGTGGAACATAACATAGCATTCTCACTCTTCATTATTTGTTTGCATTTTATTTTCTTTCTCAGTTTTTCTTTTTTTTTTTCCTTCTTGATCTGATTTTTTATGCAAGATAACTGTATAAATATGTATACATATATTGCATTTAACACATATTTAACATGTATTGGACTACCTGCCAGCTAGGGTAGGGGAGGAGGGAAGGAGAGGAAAATTTGGAACAAAAGGTTTTGCAAGTGTCAATGTTGGAAAAATTACCTGTGCATATGTTTTGTAAATAAAAAGTTTAATAAAAAAATAACAACTAGTTATTTTACCAAGTGTCATAAAAACATTTATTATAATATTCCTGATGTTTTAATGTAAGATACTAAAATTAAATTTGCTAGAAAACAGAAGGCAATAACTGTCTTAAAGGACTGATTTTGTAAAATTTATTAATACTATAAAAATTGACTTGGAGGTTTGTTTAAGAAAAAAAAGTCCATTTCATAGTTAGGTAAATTTTATATGTTTCATAGGCATATTCTTAAGCAACAAGTGAAAATAACATGAATCACTATTGTACTTTTCTTTTTACTGTACTTTTGTATATGTAGCATTTTTTAGAAGAAATAGAAGTTGCATGTCTCATTGGAAAAAAAAAGATTTCTTGGACAAAAAGGGTCATAAATGGAAAAAATTTAAGAAACCCTGGTCTAGACCAGGTATAAAACTCAAACAGAAATAAAATCTGTACAATCAGTACATAAGGATCCTTGTGGTAAGATACTAAGTTCTAAAATGTAATATTATCTATAGACCCTCATCATCTCATGCCTTAATTAATGCAATAGCCTGTTGGTTTGCCTGCCTCAAGTCTCTCCCTCTTCCAAGTCATTCAATTACTGAAGTGATTTCCCTTGTTAGGATCACACATCTGATCATGTCACCTTCCTCCTCAATAAACTATAGGGATTTCCTGTCATCTCCAGGAGCAAATCCAAAATACTCTGGCATTTTATCCAATTTTGTCTGGCATTCAAAGCCCTTCATAATCTAGCCTACTCTTATCTTTCACATCTTCTAATACGTTATTCCCCAAAACACACCCTTTTAATCCAGTGAAATTGGCATCCTGGGTGTTCCACAAACAAGATACTCCATATCTGGGCTCTGGACATTTTCTTTGGCTGTCCCTCTTGCCTCAAACACTCTCCTTCCCCTGCTGCCTCTAATGAACTCCTTGGCTTCCTTTAAGTTCCAACTAAATCCCACTTTCTACCTTTCCTAATCCCTCTAAATTCCTGTTCTTTCCTTCTTTTAATTATTTCCTATTTGCCCTAAATATAGCTTGCTTTGTATATAATTGTTTTCCTCCATTAGATTGTAAACTCCATGAGGGCAGTCTCTTTTTATATCTACAGCTCTTAGCACAGTACCTTGCATATTGTTGTTCAGTTGTTTCAATGTCTGACTTTTCTTGATCCCATTTGGGGTTTTCTTGGCAAATCCACTGGAATGGTTTATCATTTCCCTTTCCAGTTCATTTTATAGATAAGGAAACTGAGGAAAACAGGATTAAGTGACTTTCCCAGGGTCACACAGCTGAAACCAAATAAGAATTCAGGTCTTCCTGACTCCAGGCCTGGGCATTCTATCCACTGACTGGCACGTAGTAGGAGTTAAATAATTTTTTGTTGAATAGAATTTTTTTATTTATTTTGTTAAATGTATTCAATTATATTTCAGCCTGGTTTTTGCAGCATTCAAGAATATTGTGGGATGTTTGACACTTCTGCTCTAGGCTATGCCAGGGACTAACTATAAACTCTGGCAAATCATCTAAACTGAAAAGCTTTTAAATACCAGTCAGAGGGGGAACTGGATATACAGAGCAAAGGAGCAATCTAGCTGGGTCTGGAGAGTCCCCTCACTAAAAGGGTGTCCAGAACTGATAATATAACCTAACACAATTTACAAAGTGTTACTTAATACAGAATGAAGAGGTTGTGATCTGGAAGAATGGAAGAATTATCTGTTTTAATGAAAATGACATCTCTTCTAAAGTACTGAAGTAAGGACAAAATGAACGAGGAATTTCCCTTAAATATTAGAATTTTGGAAATGAAAGAACTTGAAAGAGATAGTTATAGTGAATTGAAAAGGATATATTATTACATAATAAACTTTTGGTACCTGCTACAGGATGAAAGCATAGATCCCTCACTAAGGTCTTGAAAAATTCATGTATGAAATATAGCAACCTAGTCTTTGACAAACCCAAAGATCCCAGCTTTTGGGATAAGAACTTACTGTTTGATAAAAATTGCTGGGAAAATTGGAAACTAATATGGCAGAAACTAGGCATTGATCCATACTTAACGCCGTACACCAAGATAAGGTCAAAATGGGTTCATGACCTAGGCATAAAGAATGAAATTATTAATAAATTAGAGGAACATAGGATAGTTTACCTCTCAGACCTGTGGAAGGGGAAGGTCTTTAGGACCAAAGCAGAACTAGAGATCATTACTGATCACAAAATAGAAAATTTCGATTATACCAAACTGAAAAGTTTTTGTACAAACAAAACTAATGCAGACAAGATTAGAAGGGAAGCAATAAACTGGGAAAACATTTTTACAGTCAAAGGTTCTGATAAAGGCCTCTATTTCCAAAATATATAGAGAATTAACTCTAATTTATAAAAATCAAGCTCATTCTCCAATTGAAAAATGGTCAAAGGATATGAACAGACAATTCTCAGATGAAGAAATTGAAACTATTTCTAGTCATATGAAAAGATGCTCCAAGTCATTATTAATCAGAGAAATGCAAATTAAGACAACTCTAAGATACCACTACACCCCTGTCAGATTGGCTAAGATGACAGGAAAAAAAATGATGATTGTTGAGGGGATGCGGGAAAACTGGGACATTGATGCATTGTTGGTGGAGTTGTGAACGAATCCAACCATTTTGGAGAGTAGTTTGAACTATGCTCAAAAAGTTATCAAACTGTGTCATACCTTTGATCCAGCAGTGTTACTACTGCTTATATCCCAAAGAGATTATAAAGAAGGGAAAGGGACCTGTATGTGCACGAATGTTTGTGGCAGCCCTTTTTGTAGTGGCTAGAAACTGGAAACTGAATGGATGTCCATCAGTTGGAGAATGGCTGAATAAATTGTGGTATATGAAAATTATGGAATATTACTGTTCTGTAAGAAATGACCAACAGGATGATTTCAGAAAGGCCTGGAGAGACTTACACGAACTGATGCTGAGTGAAATGAGCAGGACCAGGAGATCATTATATACTTCAACAACAATACTAGATGATGACCAGTTCTGATGGATCAGGCCATCCTCAGCAACTAGATCAACCAAATCATTTCTAATGGAGCAGTAATGAACTGAACTAGCTATGCCCAGAAAAAGAACTCTGGGAGATGACTAAAAACCATTACATTGAATTCCCAATCCCTATATTTATGCACACCTGCATTTTTGATTTCCTTCACAAGATAATTGTACAATATTTCAGAGTCTGATTCTTTTTCTACAGCAAAATAACGTTTTGGTCAGGTGTACTTATTGTGTATCTAATTTATGTTTTAATATATTTAACATCTAATGGTCATCCTGCCATCTAGGGGAGGGGGTGGGGGGAGGTAAGAGGTGAAGGATTGGAACAAGAGGTTTGGCAATTGTTAATGCTGTAAAGTTACCCATGTATGTATCCTGTAAATAAAAGGCTATTGAATGAAAAAAAAAAAAAAGACAAAAAAAAAGTGACTATAGGCAGATCTGAAAAAAAAAAAAAAGAAAAATTCATGTATGATAAATCTGTATCAGATTCAATAGAAAAAACAAGAATATTCCCTAAATATATCATTTATATTAATGGCAATGATGTTTTCCTGCAAAGTGCCCTCTGGGTTTGAGCCTATGATACAATTGGATTGACTGAGTCAAGAAGAGGATTGGCAAACTGTGCTCATGACCATACTGGAATAACAGTACTTGGAAAGAATGAAGTTTGCAAGCAACTTCAATAAAAAGACTAAAATTAGGGAGAAATCAGATTGTGAGATAAATGATCAATTCCCTCAACATTCCCACATTTTGGCAGCAAAGTTGACTCAGTAGATGAAGCACTGGGCCTGAAGCCAGGAAAATATGAGTTCAAATTCTGCTTCAGACACTTAATATATGATCCTGGCCAAGTCACATAATTCCTTCCTGCTTCATATATAAATGGGCTTATAAAATGGGTATAATAATAATAATAATATTTTCATTCTAGAGGGTATCAAATGAGATAATAATCTCATTAGTATTTGGCTCATAATAGACACTTAATAAATGTTTGACTTCCTTTTTTTCTTGATGCTGTCCTGACTTATGCATAATAAAAACTTGGATGAACAACCAAGACTTCATATCTATTAGAGATCCTTGAATTTGGTGTTCCATAGGCACCTGGGTACCAATCTAGCTTTTCATTTTAGATTTGCTCTCTTTTTATCTAAATTATTTTTGCTCTACCTCAGAAGGCAACTTGTATTTTTTCTTCCCCTTAGCAAAGGTTCAACTACTGCCTGGGTTGTATTTACACCAATATAAACAAAACATAGAACTTTGTGTCCCTGCAAAGACATCATTGCTTGTGCTGATAGACAATGAATAAGCCAGCAAGGTCCTTAAATATCATCTCTAAACTTTTTTTCATGCTTTATAGTCATTGAAAAGCAATTTTGATTAAAAAAAACTTCAAATTCAGCAGATATGGTTCATTCCAAGGAATAGCATCATAAAATAAATGAAATAGATACTAATTCCAACAAAATCTTTAAGTTGCAAACCCTTGGGCTAAACTATTGATTATCTATGACCTCTTTCTACCTCTGCTGAATAAGGAGAAGACTATTAATTTTACTGACAACATTCTTGTGTTGTTTGGGAGGATTATATGCAAATTTAAGTGACAAAATGAATATGAAAGTTTTAAATTCTAATAATAGTTCATATTTCTAGAGTGTTTTAAGTTTTACAATGTGTTTTGGTTACAATAGTACTGTGAAGCAGATAGTTTAGCAGGTATTATCCTTCTCTTATATAAAGAGGGAGGGAGGAAAAGTGAGAGAGATAGAGAATATGAATCACAGAAATGATATTACTTGGTCATGGGTACTCAGCTAAAATTATTGCATTGAAACTCAAAAAAAGTTCTCCTAATTCCAAGTCCTATGGTCTTTCCATTACACTCAACTGCCCTATGAAAGTAATACATAAAGCAGTCAGAATCAAGATAGAAAAATAGAAGGAAGTATAATTAAACTTTAACTCACTAATCTTTCAAACATAAAATATACTGACCAAATCATGACCAAAAAATCCAAGGAAAAAATATGTTATTCCATCAGCTCAGGTTGACAGGGAAATAGAAAAAGAGGTTGATGAACACTGGAGATAGTGTCTAGCCAAGAACAGTTTGAGGAGCATTCTCTATCATAGAAAGAAGTTGTATACCAGCACAAGAAGTCTCAAACCCAGCCCAAAGTAGCTTATTTACTAAGCAAGGAACAAATTTAGAAGCAAGCAGCAACTGCATGGTTGTGATATCAGAAACAGAGTCTGGTCTCTAGTACAGAAATTCCAGACCAAAGGGGAGCCCGCAGTTCTGTCACTCAGAACCAGATGTGATTGATAGTGACTGAGTCCAGGAGTGGTTTGCTCAAAATCCAATTGGGGAAGGCCAAAAGCATATTATTCATAACCAAATCCAGGTCAGAAACTTGTTAAACTCAAACCAAGAAGGTAGAAATAAGACCTTGCCCTGGATCAACCAACTGTGAAAGAATAAAAAAGCCACAGTACCCAAGTTCAGGATGTCAAAACATCCTGAAGATTCTGAAATTACATAATACTCAATACTCCCAAGAAAGCATTAATAAAACCTATCCACATATTACATTTAAAAATATTCTGTCATCCACCGCAATACCCATGACAAAGAATTTAAATAGAAATTGTTTCTGTTTGGGCCAAAAACCCTAAGGGATTTTGGACTAGGTAAAAGAGGCCATTCTCTGGCTTAGTTCTTATCCAGCCTTAATCACTAATTGGGTGAAGAACAAACAGCAACATCTAGTAGAGAACATATGACCAATAGAGGAGCATTTAATGGGACAGTTTCCAATGGAATATGTGGCCAGAAGAGATCAACAGCAAATAGGCCTAGAGACAGCATTAGAAGATTTTAGTAGTCCCGAAGTATCAAAGTTATAAATTGTCCCCTCCAAACATGTTCCCTAGCCAGAAAGATTTGCTACATGTGGGCCATTGTCCCCAGTTGTTTTATCACACACATCTCCTATGCCTATACCTTTATATGCCTTTTCCTACAAGTATATACTCTTATCATTAATGAGACATATATGTGTAGGAAATAATGTCTCAGGCTCACAAGGAAATGTTTTATTCTACTTTTCTTATTATGCCATTTCTTTAAATTTTACTACCTCGAACTAATTGTGTGGACTGGATTACTAATAAAGGTAACACATTCTTAAGGACTTCTGAATTATGGTATTAGTAAATGCAGATTCACAGCATATCTTGAACCTATTATAGTTACTACATCATTATCAACATTCTTAGAAAAACTTGCTAGGAAAATAATTTTGAAGTTACATAAGTTAATTTTATATGGAAGTCAATGGCCAGTTTCTCTTTAGTTGGGTTAAAATGGCAACACAACAATTTCAGATTGGATTCATTTATTAAAATTTTACTTTCTAGTTTCTTCTCAACAATAAGGATCTCCATATTTATGAGGAATCATAACAGGATTTAAGAACTGCTGAAAAGAGCCTCCTGCTCAAAAATCTCTCTTCCACTGGATCATAACTGATGCCTAAAATTCCACCATTCCTGACTCACTTAATTGGATTAAACATCCATCTGGTTCAGCCTCCTCTTTTAAAGGACCAAGAAAGTATATCTCAGAGAGATATTCATCAAGTAGAAGAGACAGGATTCAAATCCAAATCCTCAAGTGGCTCCAAGCCCAGTTGTCTGTCTGCTACACCATATTGGCTACTTGTATCTTTTTTTAAATATGCATTCTTGTTAGAGGAGGAACAGATTGAGACCTGAAAACCTTTAATGTTGATGAATTTGTCAGCTCCAATTTTCCTTCATGTATAAGAGAAAAGAGAAACTGGGAAAATATTAGAATGGTAACCAGGTGGGTAAAAGGGAAGGGGACAAAGAGGTGGAGAGAAACCATTATAGGAAAAAAAACAGGGGCATTAAATATGAACTCTACCAATTTCAGACTTTTACCCAGAGCTGACCTCCTTCAAAAAATTAAATCATGCATGATCATGGTGATTTACCAAGCACCAAAATGCCTAACAATTAATCTATAGCAGACGAGGAAGGGAATAAAGAAAGAGACATAAAGAAATACTCTATTTGTCCTAGTTAATAATAAGATGGCAAAAAGTGAAGAAAGAGTACAGTGAAACCTAAAGAAAGAATAAATGGAACAGAAAAGGACAGTTGGCGGTTATCAAAGGCAGAGGAACATTAACTTCAAACTGAAGGGGATTGATGGCCCTGCTTAGGGTAGGTCACAATGTGCATTAAGAAGAGGTTATGCAAGCAAAGAAGAACAAAAAAAAAAAGAAGAGTATAACTGAGAGGCTCTCCTGAGACTTGTTCAGGATGAAAGAAAATCAAGAACTGGGATGAATATAAAGGAAAAGAACAACCTATTCAAAAGTATACAAAAAACATCTTTTGTTAAAGCTGTTCAGGGGAAGATGAAAAAAGAAATTAACTGGAACCAAAAGCAGTTCATTCAAGGGAAATGTATCTTAATAATTAATCTATAATATCTTTGAGGTCAGGAATGTTGAGACAATCTCTTTGTACCCCTCCTCCTCTCTACTTACAACATTCAAAAATTTTGCAAAATCAATTCAATTCAGCAACCATTTACTGTGTGCCCATTATGCACAACAGACTCCGACAGATGCTAATGATACAAAGACAAAACGTGAAATCTTCCCAGTCCTCAAGGACCTCATTTTTTACTAGGAGGGGATGAATCTAGAAGTTTATGGGTAAGGAAATTTAAAATAATATGAGGATGTAGAAAGCTCAAACACTAGGGGAAATCAACCTCTTTTTAGAAGACATTAGTTTGTTTAAATGAATTGGGTTTACCAATTCATTCACAACTTCTTCAAGATCCATGTTTTATTTCATGTCTATGTGTCTAGAAAATGTCTTTGTGAATGAAATAAAGAAATTTTCCCTTCCCATCTTTCACAAAAAAATAACAGAAGGTAAACTAAAACTCTAAAGAAGTTTAAATTAGTTTTATGTCAGTTTGATAACACCTAATATTTTTATCAATGATTTAAATAAATGTGTACATGGTATTCTTATCAAATTTGCTAATACCACCAAACTAGGGAAAGAGTCAGGATCAAAAAACATGAATCAATTATTGTTCGGTAAGAAATGACCAATAGGATGATTTCAGAAAGGCTTGGAGAGACTTACACAAACTGAGGCTGAATGAAAGAGCAGGGCCAGGAGATCCTTATGTACAACAATATTATATGATGATCAATTCTGATGGACCTGGCCACCTTCAGCAATGAGATGAACCAAATCAGTTCCAATGGAGCAGTAATGAACTGAACCAGCTGTGCCCAGCGAAGGAACTCTGGGAGATGACTAAGAACTATTACATTGAATTCCCAATCCCTATATTTATGCACACATGCATTTTTGATTTCTTCACAAGCTAATTGTACAATATTTCAGAGTCTGATTCTTTTTGTACAGCAAAATAACGTTTTGGTCATGTACACTTATCGTGTATCTAATTTATACTTTAATATATTTAACATCTACTGGTCAGCCTGCCATATAGGGGAGGGGGTGGAGGGAAGGAGGGAAAAATTGGAACAAAAGGTTTGGCAATTGTCAATGCTGTAAAATTACCCATGCATATAATTTGTAAATAAAAAGCTATTAAAAAAAAGAAAAAAAAGAAATGATGAGCAGACTGATTTCAGTAAAGCCTGGAAAGATATGAACTAATGCTGAGTGAAGTGACCAGAACCAGGAAAACAGTATACACAGTAAGAAGCAAGATTGCATGATGATCAACTATGATAACCTTAGATTTTTTCAACAATATAATGTTCCAAAACATTTCCAATAGACTTGGGGTGGAAAATGCCATCCACATCCAGAGAAAGAAGTATGGAGGCTGAATTAGGATCAAAACATATTATTTTCACCCTTTGTTTTATTTCTCTTTCTTGTGGTTTTTCCTTTTTGTTCTGTTTTGTCTTTCCCAACATTATTTTCATGGGAAAATGTTTAAAAAATAATTGTGTATGTGTAATTTATACCAGATTGCTTCCTATCTTGGGAAGAGGGGAAATAAGGGAAAGAGGGAGAAAAAAAAAACTGGAATCCAAAATTTTACAAAAATGAATGTTGAAAACCATCTTTACATGTAATTGGAAAAATAATATGTTATTAAAATTTTTAAATACTGAAAAAAAAGAAATATGATTCAAAGAAACATGAGAAGATGAATATGAACTGATGCAAAATGAAAAATGGACAGCAAAACAATAGTAATATGAAGAAAAACAGCTTTGAAATATCTCAGAACTCTGATCAAAGTAGAAAACAATAACTTTAGAAGACTAATAATAAAGTATAGTTCCCATCTCTTGATAGAGCAAATAGAATCAAGATATGGAATGAGATGTATTTTCTCAGATATGAGCAATGTGGCGATTGCTTTTTCTATACCATATACATTTGTTTCAAGATTGTGTCTCTATTCAAGAAAGGCAGAAAAGGGAATAGAAATTATCTACTTAGCATTAGAGGTCAAAATTAGGAGTAAAAGTTAGCTTTTAACAATCAAAGCTAACTAAAATTATAATTGTTTATGAGAGATATTGGATTTCCCTTCTTTAGAGTTCTTGAAGCAAAGACTAGATGACAAATTTACCAGGGAATATAATAAATGGGATTCTTGTTAAATATGAAGCTAAATTGCCTATACAATGCCTTCCTACATTGAGATTCTGTCTTTCTTTGTTTCTGAATAAAACATATTCCTACAAATTAATTCTGTATACCAAAGTTTAAGGCAACCTAATTAGCCACTTCTAATATAAACTGATAAAGAGAAAGACACAGAATATAAAAACAAAACTGGCAAATTATTGTGAATGGAATCTGACAAGCCTGATAATGAATTTTTGATTCTAAACTGTTATTGTGCATTGAGCTGGCTCTAAGAGACTTTAAAATATTCATTTTCCAGGACTTAAATGTTTGAAATGATAGTAAATGTTTGAAAGCATAGTCTGCTTCCTTCTTCATTTCTTTCTCAAATTTCTACAGAATGGATTCAAGCCAGATGCCTCTCTATGGAGAGGTTTAAGGGCTACCAGATGCCTTCTCCCTGAACTAAAAAAAAAAAAGAAAAAAAAATCTACTGCATTGATCTACTGAACTGCTGGAAATAACTTTCATTTACATAACTTCTTAAAGGCCATGTTCCCAAGTTTTGAATATTAACTAAATCGAGGTGTTTGTTGCTAATCCACAGATGAGATTGGCTTTTTCTAATCAATCCATTGCCCACTGTTTCCATTGTGCAAAGCCATGAAGGAATCAGATATGAGCATAAAGTTTTGATGCAGACAAGGGTTCAGTGTTCAAGAGGGTTCAGGAGCCTGAGTCCTGTCTTTATGGTAGAATATCAAAATGAGAGATCTGATCAGCCAAATACCAACGTGAGGATTTTAGATATTTTGGAAGATCAGATTGACAATCTGGGTCAGTGGGTGGTACTTTCTTCCTACATAAGGCTTAGTCCATCTTTTCACAGGCTATAATATTCAGAACCTTTGATTACTAAAAAATTCTTAAACCTCAGAAAGTCTCACAACCTAAAGTTGTTTTTCTTGCTCCCAAATTGTCATATTAACATGATATAAGTTTGTCTTTGTTCTGAGTCCTAATTTAGGAGAAATATTAACATTTAAAAATAAGAATTTCTAAAATCATTCTTTGCTCTGCTCCACTGCCCTTCTAATAGTTCAGTTTCTCACTTCACATCTCACTTTAGCCAAAGATTTAGACACACCACATAAAGGTTAACTGCACATTTAATGTACATAAAAGAAAAGGAAAATGAACAAAACTTTTTTTAATTCTATTGCACTAGATATAATTGTCTTTTATCTGTGCATCTCTTTTCCCTCCAAGATCTTCCACATAAATAGAGAAAAGCTTCAAGCTCTTACATCAGAAGTTCAAGAACAGAGAAAAGGAAAAGAGAATAATAAAACCAAAGAAAGCAAAGCTTTCTTCCTGGCACACTGGAATTGTATAAGTCTTCATGCACTCAAGTTCAAATGATTGTGTGTCTCATGCTGTTTTCAGTTGTTCCAGCATCCCTCTATCTCTTAGATGATCTTTACTTTGGGCAACTTCTACCACTGCAAATTGTCTCTTGACCCCAAGAAGTTCCAATGCTAGAGAAGAGACCACTTTCTGCTTTTATCCTACCCTTTGACAAAGGAATCACCATGTTCACAAAGGAAAATCCCATTCCTAATAATATGATTTTGAAATCTGCTCCATATAGAACTCTCTGTGACTCTTTCTTTAGCCCATGGTGAATTTAGAGGCAAGGAAGTAAGACAAAATGTGGCTTTACACCATAAAAGGTTTTTTAAATATGGCAGCAGTGATAGACACACACACACACACACAGACACAAAAGAAAGGGACATCAAAAATAAACTTTCCCACTTCAAAAAAAATTGTCAAAAGGCTGAGTTACTCAAAAGTACTATGCTGTTCCATGAATGAAATCACACTAATTGTAGATATGGACAGTCCAAAATCTTGCTGATCTCTAAGCACGTACGTGGCTGATAAACATGTGGAAGAACAACTTCCATTTCTATAGCATATTAAGTTTAAGAGGAGCTCACCTCACCTCACCTCAAGGGTAATTAAAAAGTATAATTGTGCCATTGTGTAGATGATAAGATTTGCTGAGGTGAGATGACTCAGTCAGTCATGGACTCAAAGATAGAAAGCATCAGCATTGGGGCTAGAACTCTGATTTCTCAATGTCATGTTTAATGTTCTTTCAATTATACCATGGTTAAGAATAATAGAGGCTCATTTCCAAAATATATAGAGAATTTATTTATAAATTTATATAAATATAAATATAATATATATTACATATAATATATATATTATATTTATATTTATATATAAATATAATATATATAAAATTATAAATTTATATTAATTTATAAGAAATCAAACCATTCTCCAGTTGATAAATGGTCAAAGGATGTGAACAGACAATTCTCAGATGAAGAAATTGAAACTATTTCTAGCCATATGAAAAGATGCTCCAACTCATTATTAATCAGAGAAATGCAAATTAAGACAACTCTGAGATACCACTACACACCTCTCAGATTAGCTAGAATGACAGGAAAAGATAATGTGGAATGTTGGAGGGGATGTGGGAAAACTGGGATACTGATACATTGTTGGTGGAATTGTGAATACATCCAGACATTCTGGAGAATGATTTGGAACTATGCTCAAAAAGCTATCAAACTGTACATACCCTTTGACCCAGCAGTGTTACCACTGGGAGGTTTTAAAAAAGGGTAAGGACCTGTATGTGTAAGAATGTTTGTGGCAGCCCTCTTTGTAGTGGCCAAAAACTGGAAACAGAGTGGATGCCCATCAATTGGAGAATGGCTGAATAAACTGTGGTATATGAATGTTATGGAATATTATTGTTCTGTAAAAAATGACCAACAGGATGAATATAGAGAGGCCTGGAGAGACTTATGTGAACTGATGCTAAGTGAAATGAGCAGGACCAGGAGATCATTATATACTTCAACAACAATACTATATGATGATCAATTCTGATGGACGTGGTCCTCTTCAACAATGAGATGAAACAAATCAATTCCAATAGAGCAGTAATGAACTGAACCAGCTACACTCAGCGAAAGAACTCTGGGAGATGACTATCAACCACTATCTAGAATTCCCAATCCCTCTATTTTTGTCCGCCTGCATTTGATTTCCTTCACAGGCCAATTATACACTATTTCAAAGTCCAATTCTTTTGTATAGCAAAATAACTGTATGGACATGTATACATATATTGTATTTAACTTATACTCTAACATATTTAACATGTATTGGTCAACCTGCTATCTGGGGGAACAGATAGGGGGAAAGAGGGGGAAAGTTGGAACAAAAGGTCTTGCAATTGTCAATGCTGAAAAAAAAAATAACCCATGCATATATCTTGTATATAAAAAGCTATAATAAAAATTAAAATTAAAATTTTAAAAAAACCTTGAATGAAAAAAAAACAAGAATAGAGGCTAAGGGTTATTTTAGATTGTCACTGTGTAATCACAAATAATGATGCAGGTGAACTAGGAGTATTCTTTTCCCCCTTTCTCTCCTTTTTCACCTAATAGTAAGCATTTATATAACTCTTTAAGGTTTGCAAAGTACTTTATAAATAGTAGCTCCTCTGATCCTTCCAATAACCCTGGGAGACAGGTATTATTGTTACTCCCATTTTACAGATAAGGAAACAAGGTTATAATGTGTCTAAAATAATATAAATTCATCTTGTAACCTCAGGCAAATTACTCAACAAAAATCCTCAGTTACCCCATCTGTAAAAATATACAATAATATTTGAACTGCCAACCTCAAAACATTGTTGCAAGAATGGCACTTTGCAAATCTCAGAGAGTTACTGTATAAAACTGAATATAAATGTTAAATTATATGTGAGATTTTGAGTTATGGGAGCACGGGGAGAAGTTCTCCCTCTTCTAAAGATCAACAGGAATAAAGAATATGTGATGCAGCTCCTAAACTATAGACAACTACATATGCTCAAATGTCTGGACTGAACTGACAGCATTTGAATGCAACTTTTTTTTTACATTTTACACCAAGTGAGGTAGCCTGGATGAAGTAGCTGCTGGGTTGAAGGTTACTGAATCAAATAAAATAAAAAAACACTGGGGATCTCAAAGTGGATTCACTGAATATGGATTCTAATTACATATTGGTCTTTTTGACCCGTCATGGCCCTACTGAAGCCTATGATCTCTTCTCCCTTTTATTTCAGCCCCACTTCCCCCTACCTCACCTTTTCTTCACTAGCCCCTTTCTCTATCTAGGTGAACCAACTAACTGGCAGCTGCTTAAACACCTGTGCTTTTCATGGTAGTAATTTGCTCAACTGCCTCTCACTACCAAGTGGGCTCTCTCCTGGGTCATTTCCTATGCAGACACGAGCTGCCAGGGGAGGATGTGCATTTCTCTAGGAGCTAGTGTATCCTAACTCAATTTCATCAGCTAAATCAAGGGAAGAAGTATTAAGAGCAACTATGCAGTCAGCACTATACAAAATGGTAAGGGATACAAAAGAAACTGTATTGTAGTTTTTGCCATCCAGTGACTTGCTTGGAAGAACAAGGTAACAGGTACATTATTTTTAAAGGTGATGTTTCACTATAGTATAATGGGAAGAACAACTGTAGGAAATAAAAGATCTGTGTTCAAGTTCGGGCTCTGCTTCTTAATAAATTCTCTGTTCCTCAGATTCCTCCATCAGAAAATAAGAATAATCTCACCAAGTCTTTTAAATTCATAGGATTGTTAAGAGGATCAAATGAAATATGAAAATATTGTTACCAGAAAATGTAAGCCCCTTGAATATGGGGAAATTTTTTATTATTTCTTTGTATCCCCAGTGATTGGTACATTGCCTGACATAAATAAGTTCTCTATAAATACAAAAACAAGAAATACAAATTGGTACATTTCCATGTAATATTCAATTTTTTTAATCAACTCATATAGATTTTGAGCTTCTGTTATGAGTCTTTTCTAAGGCAAGGGAGTGGGGAGAGGTGCATTATCCTTTATACTGGCTTGACCTTAAATTTTTCCTGCCTATCACTCAGCAGCCAAAAATATAATCTCAAATATAGGCCATCTAGTCACCTTGCCTAGACCATTCTAACTAATCACAGGAAAGTTCATCTCTTCCAACTTCTTTCCTCTTAGCATTTTTCCTTACTTTTGCTATTTGTGGTTAACTGAGTGATATGTATTTCTCCTTGTTTTTTCTACTTATGGTTAACTGGGTGATATGAATGAAAGTATAAAAAGCATGCTTAATTAATTGAAAAGATTTATGTAGTGGTCCCTTTGAACTCTTCCTACTCCCATCTTGACTAGCAGTACAATTTCTATACCTAGAACTAGCACTAACTTGTTATACTATTTATATTCTTCTCTGAGAGCCTGTTTTCTACTATCAACAACTTGAGAAGGTAACTTAGGGTAAACAAGGAAATTTTGTTTTAGAAACTAGGGGAAAAAAATAATCTGTTTAATATAGACTTAAATTTATTTTATTAGACTATTCTTCCCTCAATGTTTATCTCAGTACCAAAAACTCATGCCAACACTGATGTCTCCTTTTTCAGGCAGGTAACTGTACTTTCTGTCACCATCACACCTTTTGTCCTTGATTATTCTCAATTTTTACACCTTATTTACTATTTCTGGTTTGTTTCTTTTTTCATTTCAGCTAATTACTTCAAGTATGGACAGATAGTAATAAGATAGTAATCCTTTGAGGGAAGGAATTGTTTCATGCTCAGAATATCTCTGGCAAGACCTAGATAGTAGAATCTTTTGGAATCATAGAATTTCAGAGCTGGAAAAGAATTTTCCAAGGAACTAGTCCAACCTATATGGAGTAGGGAGAAAAGAAAGAGTATATCCCCTCTGACAAAGCCAACAAGTGGCCATCCAGCTTTCATTTAAAGGACTCCAATGAGGGGAATGCATTACCTCCCAAAGCAGCCCAGTCTACTTTTGGATTGCTCTAATCATTTGGAAGTTTTCCTGAAATCAAGCTAAAATTGACCAACCTCCTTTCAAAATCTATCCCTTATTCCTGTTTCTTTCTCTGGGAGCTAAACAGAATAAGAATTATGAGAGCCTTTAAAATACATGACGAGAGCTACCATTTCTATCCAGTGTCTTCTATTTTCTGGACTAAATGTCTCCATTTCCTTCAGTTAATCTGCAGATATTATGGACTCAACATGCTTTGCCAACAGGGTTGCCCTGTACTGTGTGCTCTCCAACTTATCAATGTCTTTCTTCAAAACTCAATGTATAGTTATGAAAAGATGCTCCAAGTCATTATTAATCAGAGAAATGCAAATTAAGACAACTCTAAGATACCACTACACACCTGTCAGATTGGCTAAAATGACAGGAAAAAATAATGATGATTGGGAGGGGATGCGGGAAAACTGGGACATTGATGCATTGTTGGTGGAGTTGTGAACGAATCCAACCATTTTGGAGAGTAGTTTGGAACTATGCTCAAAAAGTTATCAAACTGTGCATACCCTTTGATCCAACAGTGTTACTACTGGGCTTATATCCCAAAGAGATTATAAAGAAGGGAAAGGGACCTGTATGTGCACGAATGTTTGTGGCAGCCCTTTTTGTAGTGGCTAAAAACTGGAAACTGAATGGATGTCCATCAGTTGGAGAATGGCTGAATAAATTGGTATATGAATATTATGGAATATTACTGTTCTGTAAGAAATGACCAACAGGATGATTTCAGAAAGGCCTGGAGAGACTTACACGAACTGATGCTGAGTGAAATGAGCAGGACCAGGAGATCATTATATACTTCAACAACAATACTAGATGATGACCAGTTCTGATGGATCAGGCCATCCTCAGCAACGAGATCAACCAAATCATTTCTAATGGAGCAGTAATGAACTGAACTAGCTATGCCCAGAAAAAGAACTCTGGGAGATGACTAAAAACCATTACATTGAATTCCCAATCCCTATATTTATGCACACATGCATTTTTGATTTCCTTCACAAGCTAATTGTACAATATTTCAGAGTCTGATTCTTTTTGTACAGCAAAATAACATTTTGGTCATGTATACTTATTGTGTATCTAATTTATATTATAATGTATTTAACATCTACTGGTCATCCTGCCATCTAGGGGAGGGGGTCGGGAGGTAAGAGGTGAAAAATTGGAACAAGAGGTTTGGCAATTGTTAATGCTGTAAAGTTACCCATGCATATATCCTGTAAATAAAAGGCTATTAAATAAATAAAAAAGAAAGAAAGAAAGAAAGAAAAAAACTCAATGTATAGTGACAAAGAACTGGAAATTGAGGGGATACCCATCAGTTGGGGAATGGTTGAATAAACTGTGGTATGCGATTATGATAGAATACTAATGTGCTATAAGCAAAGACAAGCAGGTTGGTTTTAGAAAAAAACATAGAAAAGACTTGCCAGACATAATGCAGAGGGAAACAAGCAGAACCAAGAAAACATCACATATACCAGCAGAATTATTTGAAGAGTAACTGTGAATAACTAAGCTATTCTGAGCAATATGTACGTAACAAGTATGGAAACGTGCATTATATGGTTCCACATTATATACCTACACATGGATATATAACCAAAATGTTAGTTTCTCTGATGTAGAGTTGGGGGAAAAACTTGGAATTCAAAATATAAGCAAAAAATAAAAATTAAAAATTAATTGTGACAAATGCAAAAACAAAAAGCCTTAATACAATACTCTAAATGTTTTATTACCCGGACAGCATATAGCAGCACTATCATTTCCTTTTTCCTGGAAACAATGGCTCTTTCACAATTACCAAAGTTCAGAGTAGCTTTTTTGGCTCCAACATCATCCTATTCATTTATCTGAACTCACAGTTTACCCTTACTACCAGAGGTTTTTCAGATGAAAGATCTCACTATTCCTTCTGCTTCTATTTGTGAAGTCATTTAAAAAAAAAATGTATGGGACTAAATATTTATTCCTTTTCAATTTCACCTCTTTTAGATTAAACCCAATTCTCATGCTTATTAAGGTCCTTTTGAATCCTATCATCCAATTTGTTATATATTCCTTTTTTCACATAATTTTTTTATGTTTTTTAATTTAAAACTAAATGCAAATTTTTGAAAACAGAAAAAGACAAAAAAGGAAGCAAACAACAAAAAAAGCATTGTCATGTACCCAGCAGAACATCAAGAAAGATTGAAAATATGTAAATATATATACACACATATATACACCTACATGCAAACACAGATTTATACTTACACATTTATACATTGTAGACATGAACCTAAGACAAAATTAATATGGCTGACAAGTGATATAGATTTCTCTTTTGATTGAATCTTTAAAGTATGACTCTGAGGTTAGTGATTAGTAGCTCTACTTTTTTTTCTAATGAATTCTATTCCTGATTCTTGTAATAGTGTTTGTGTATATTTCTCATTTCCTGTTCCTGCCAATTCTACTTTAATTCTATTCCTGAACTTGCCTTGCTCTTACTTAATCTCCCCTCAGCCATGGATCCCTTCCTTATCTTTTCTACCTTTTCCCTCCCTCTTCATGTCATTTCCAGTAAGGTACAGACATTATCCCATTCCTCTTAATCTGAGCACTCTTCAGTGTCCTGTCTTTTTGTAGGCCACCCATTCCCTCTCTCCCTCTTTATACCTTTTCCATTAATCTACACACTTTGTCCCACTGCTATAAATCTACACACCCTTCTGTATCCCACCTTATTTTACTCTCTCCCTATTATTTCTTAGATGTTGGAGGGTGCTCTGATCTTTATAGCATGTGTTGTGTGTGTGTGCACGCTTGCATGTGTGTTAATATATTATTACCTGTTTAACCCATTCCTGATGAGTAGGTTTTCATAACTACCAGTCCTCCTTCTCCCTCTAATGCCACTGGGTTGGTTCTTCCTCAGTACTTCATTCATATAGTAAAATTACTATTTTTATCTTTTCCTAGACAGTTTTGCTTTTTAGAGTCAGATCATACTCAGCTCTGCCCAAGTCTTGCTTTTGAGCTGTCCAATTATTAGCATTTTTATGTAAAAACATAAACAATTTGTTCTTGATGAGTCCCTTGAAATTAATTTTTAATGTTGGCTCTTATATTTTAAATTTTCTATCGAATTTATGTTTGGTTGAGATAAAGTCCTGAAAATCTGCAAGTTCATTTAATGTCCTCTTATTACTTCACTGGTTTCTCCTTGCCCAGTTCAATTTTTCTTTCTTTTTTATTTTATTTATTTATTTATTTATTTTTAATTATAACTTTTTATTGACAGAACCCATGCCAGGGTAATTTTTTACAATATTATCCCTTGCACTTTACAATATTTTCCCTTGCAATAAAAATATTGCACAAATCACTTCTGATTTTTCCCCTCCCTCCCCTCCACCTCCTCCCCCAGATGGCAAACAGTCCTATACATGTTAAATATGTCACAGTATATCCTAGATACAATATATGTGTGCAGAACCAAACAGTTCTCTTGTTGCACAGGAAGAATTGGATTCAGAAGGTAAAAATAACCCAGGAAGAAAAACAAACATGCAAACCGTTTACATTCATTTCCCAGTGTTCTTTCTTTGGGTGGAGCTGCTTCTGTCCATCATTGATCAATTGCCAATTCTATTTTTCAAAGAATTATTTTCTTTGACTCCATATCTCCTTTAATTTTTTGGTTAATTTTTTTGTTTTTCTTGGATGGTTCCTTTTCCCCTCTCAATCTCTCTCATTTGATTTTCAAAGTCTTTCTTGAGTTCTATAAATTCTTTCTGGGTAGCCATTGAGATAAAAGAGGCTATTTTTTTACTTCATTCTCCATGTTATATATTCTTAACAATTTTTGTCATCACCAAATTTGATGTACAATTCTAATTATGCCATTATCTAACTCATTAATAATAAAACATTAAATAGAACAGGGCTGAGAAAATTTCCTGGAGCATTCCACTGGAAACTTTCTAGGGTGACATCATGTGCTTCATCCAAGTCATTCAACTAGGACTATCACTGATTACATTGTCATTGTAATCTACACTTCCATCTTTTTTCACAAGAATAGGATGATATCTTGTACTGATTTTTCTTTCACAGCATGACTAATATGAAAGTTTTTTTTTAATGATTGTACATTTGTAACCTATATCAGATTGCTTAGTGTCTTAGGGAGTGGGAAGGTTAAAAGAGAGAGGGAGGAAAAAATGGAATTCAGAATTTTACAAAAATGAATATTGAAAATTACTTTTACTTGTATTTGGAAAAGTAAAATATTATTGAAAATCTATTTTAAAAAAGTCAAACACAAGTTTAAATATGTATCTGTATGTGTATGTATATATACATATGCTGAGGTATGAAATGTATAATATATTAATCATAGATATATAAAATTTAATATACATAGAACGTATATATACATGTGTATATTATATAGTCAGAAGTTAGGAAATTAGAGGTACAAACAAGAAAATAAACTTGTGTTATGTTGATAAAAAAAATAGACTTTTTGCAATTTTATATAGGATTGCAAGCTCAAACACTTTTTCACTGTTTAAGTAAATTTAAAATAATTCCCCCCCTTGGCTTTTTTTTTAATAATTATAACTTTTTATTGACAGAACCCATGCCTAGGTAATTTTTTACAACATTATCCCTTGCACTCACTTCTGTTTGGACTTTTCCTCTCCCTCCCTCCACCCCCTCCCCCAGATGACAAGCAGTCCTATACATGTTAAATATGTCACAGTATATCCTAGATACTATATATATATATATGCAGAACCAAACAGTTCTCTTGTTGCACAGGAAGAATTGGATTCAGAAGGTAAAAATAACCCGGGAAGAAAAACAAACATGCAAACAGTTTACATTCATTTCCCAGTGTTCTTTCTTTGGGTGTAGCTGATTCTGTCCATCATCAATCAACTGAAACTGAGTTAGATCTTCTCTTTGTCAAAGTGGATTTCCATCAGAATACATCCTCATACAGTATCATTGTTGAAGTATCTAATGATCTCCTGGTTCTGCTCATTTCACTTAGCATCAGTTCATGTAAGTCTCTCCAAGCCTCTCTGTATTCATCCTGCTGATCATTCCTTACAGAACAATAATATTCCAAAACATTCATATATCACAATTTATCCAACCATTGTCCAGTTGATGGGTATCCATTCATTTTCTAGTTTCTAGCTACTACAAACAGGGCTGCTACAAACATTTTGGCACATACAGGTCCCTTTCCCTTCTTTAGTATCTCTTTGGGATATAGGTCCATTAGTAGCACTGCTGGATCAAAGGGTATGCACAGTTTGATAACTTTTTGGGCATAATTCCAGATTGCTCTCCATAATGGTTGGATTCGTTCACAACTCCACCAACAATGCATCAGTGTCCCAGTTTTCCCATATCCCCTCCAACATTCATCATTAATTTTTTAAAAAAGAACAGTATGATACCTTATTAAACATATTACTACAATTTAGTGGAACTATATATAGCACTTCCCTGATCTATAAAATTAAAAATCTTTTTTTAAAATAAAAGAGAAAGGGAAATAAAGTTGGAAAAAATGTTAGAATTAGAATGAAGAGGGCCTTAAATAGCAGTATGAGGAATTTCAATTTTATCTTAGAGACAACAGAGTAGCCCTGAAAGTTTCTTGAAGAGGAATGACATGGCCAGATCTGTCCTTTAGTCAGCCATAGGAAGGATCTATTCTCAAAGGGAGTGAGGAGAATCAGGAGATCTAGTAGGAAAAAATAATCATGATCCAAATGAGAAGTGAGGAAAAAATGAAATAAGGCAATGGCCATGGAATAAGAGAAGAGAGGATAGATGTGGGAGTTATCAAGCAGACAAATGATCAGATGTGAAAGTTAAAAAAGAATGAAAAGTCTAATATTACTCCAAGGTTATGAATCAAAATTACTAGGAGTATAGTAGTGACCACAGAGAAGATAATCAATTCCATTTTGGATGTGCTGATTTTTAGGTATCTACAGGATGTGAAAGATGTCCATCAGGCAGTTGATGATGCAGAACATGAATTCAAGAGAGATCTTATAGTAAAATATGATAATTTAAGACTTGAGTACATGGCAAATTGGATATGTTTCTAGTTCTATTATTCTTTGCTTCTAATTCTAATGCAAAGGTTTCAGTGATGAGAGTATAAAGAGTTATTAAAAGCAATGTCTTGGTACTCTTCTACCTCATGTCTATTTCAACTTCTCCCAATATATCTTTTTTAACAGACGGGAAAAATTTGTATTATAACCTGACAGGATAATATTCTGCAGGGAACACAATTACTTCCTTAGCCTAAACAAAATTTGTCCCAGCAAAGTTTTTGTTTGTAACTCAAATAATAATGGAATAAGGAAAAACCTTTAGGAAAGCTTTGACATCTATCCACAGCAGGACTGCATAGTGAATCTAAGACTTTTGAAAACTCAGTGCTATATTCCAGTCTTGGAATTCATATAATAAATTGTAGCTTTAAGAAGATCTACTCACATAATGAGTATCCAGGGAAAGAGTCAGGCATTCAAGTAGACTAAATTTGCTAACATTAAGCAAGATTCATTCTTACACTTCCTGACTCCACACACCCCCTTCACAGTAAAGATTTAGAGTGGATTCATAATGCAAAGGTCAGAGAAACTGAAACATTAGCCTGATAATGCTTATTATTGATAACAGTACATGATGGTATATTTCCAAGATGTCTTTTTCAGTTAAATTCAATTTTTGGCATCACACGCTAAACATCTTTTCTTAGATCAATGTGATTTATAAGGACACATCACTATACAAGCCCCTCAAAATTGTTAAAAATAATGCAGGTTTATTTTCAATGCCCATTTTCTCCACTAATCTTTATCATTTCAAACTTTCCATTTGTTATACAGCTCAACTCTCTAATGTCCATTTGTTCTTATTGTACAAGTTTCATCTGTGAAAGAAGTATAAAGGATCAATAGGTTATCATTTTCAGTATTATTTGCATTTTATAAGACCACATCAGAAGGACAATGCTTAACTCAAGCAAATGAATTAATGGTTCTGAAATTTCAGGCCTCAATGGGAGAGAAATGGGACTTTCCAGGGGTTTTACCAGGCTCTGTCACTAGTTTCTCAATATTTCCTCTCATGGGAAACAGCCTCCCATGCATATTTTATTTTGCCACCTGTCTCATTCCTAATAAGGATCTCTCTTGATCAATGAAAAGCAAATATTTGCTTAAAATGTCAAGACTACTTCTGATAATAGTCATAGAGCCGCAATGGAGCAAAGACTCCAAGCCTAATAGAAGCAACTGAGCCTCATATCCACTTTTCTCCATCTCTTTTCAGAAATACATTTTATCTTAACCCCCTTTGACAAGCATGATTTTTCAATAAAAAAGATATTGAGAAAAGGAAAAGATAGCATATAAGAAGAAACCTGAGGCTATACCTTATTGTATAGTATTGTTTTCTATATAATTTTCTCTTTTTAAATGATTGTCTAAATATGTCTATTACCTTAACACAGTAGTACTCATATTCCTTGTATCTCTCATTCTTTTTAACTTACTTTACTGTATAAATAGCATGGATATGTTGGCCTTCTATGTTCCACATATAATATTCATTAATTGCCTTCAATTGTATTGATCCTGTATGTTATACTTTTGATTCTGCATTTTTTACTCTACATTAATCCCTATACATCTTTCTTATGCTTCTCTGAATTTTTCTAATTTCTCAGTGTCCAATAATAACATTCATTTGCTCAATCATTCCCCATTTTGTGGACATCTCTATTACTTCCAGATTTTTTTTGTTTTTACAAATAATGCTGCTTTCATATTTTTTTGCATAGATAGGTCTTTTTTTCTTAGTAATAATCTACTTAAATAGTCCCAATAGAAAGACCATAGGGTTAAAGGGTAGGCAAGATTTTGTAATGCTTACTATATAATTTCATACTGATGTCAGGAAAGATTGGTCCAATTAACAACTTTCCCAAAAGAAATCAATAGCAGGCCTATTTTAATCACAGCCTCACCAGTACTGAATTTTGTTTTATTTTTTCCCCTATTTAATGGGAGTTAGATGGAATCTCAAACTTGTATTTCTCTGTTAGCTATTTTGAACATTTTTTAATATATTTATTAATAATTCTCTTTATGATGTATAAGTCACTTAACCATACTATGTCTCTGGATATCCATGCACAAAAACAATGAAGACTTTCCTTACTAAAACAATTAACTATGAAATTCAAGTCTATTTTTCTTCCATCCAGATCCCCATTGTCATTTTTGCAAATCTAGCTATTGCATAATTTCATTCTTACAAATTCAGAATGTGGATCCTTTTCTCTTGATGTTTCATGAGTACAAAACTATCTAGGAAGTTGATCTCCAATATTAAACCTGCCAGAGAATGAATATATTTGTCATATGATCAATAAGCAATCAATAAACAATCTTAAAATTAAGTACTAAGCCCTGGACTAAGTGTAGGAGATATAAAGAAAACAATGAAATAGTTCCTGAGTTCATGGAATTTACATGAGAGGACATTCTCTGTCCTGGTTCAGAAGCTAGAGGATTATCAGACTAGCTGTGAGACTTCCAATACAATTACAGAAAACAAATATTGAGCCCTTGAACCCCAGACTAAGGGAGGACTTGGCTATGCCCATCCACCATGGAAAGGAAGCCAATAACACCAGCCCCAGGACAGCATGAAGTCCTGTGGCCTATAGAGGAAGCTTGGGACAATCTCCTCTTTGCTCTAAGAGAAGACCTCCACCTTTAAAAATGAGCAAAAAAACAAAAAGAACTCTGACCATAGATAACTCTTATGGAGACAGAGGAGAACAGACCTCAAACCTTGAGAACACTAAAGACAAAATGTCTCCATATGAAGCCTCAAAGGGTGATATGAATTGGTCTCCATCTCACAAGGCTCTCTTGGAAGAATTCAAAAAGGATCTTAAAAGAGAATTAAAAGAAAAATAGGGAATGAAAATGAGAATGTTGCAGGAGAGTTTGGAAAAGGAAACACAGAAATTATCTGAAGGAAACTCCTTTAAAAATAAATTTAGTAAAATGGAAAAAACATAAAACTTACAAAAGAGATTCAATGAAATGGAAAAAGAAAATAACTCCTTGAAAAACAGAATTTGTGAAATAGAAAAAAAAATTCAATGAATAAAACAATTCATTTAAAAGTTCAATTGGCCAAATGCAAAAGGAAATTAAAAAGCTAATGGAAGAAAATAATTCACTAAAAATTAAAATTGAACAAATGGAAACAAATGATTCAATGAGATATCAAGAATTAGTCAAACAAAACCAAATAAAGAAAATGTAAAATATCTCACTGGAAAAACAAGTGACCTGGAAAATAGATCCATGAGAGACAATCTAAGTGTTATTGGACTATCTGAAAACCATGATGAAAAAAAGAGCCTAGAAAACATCTTTTAAGAAATCATCAAGAAAAACTACCCTGGTGTCCTAGAATCAGAAAGTAAAATAGCCATTGAAAGAATTCACCAATCACCTCCTAAAAGAGACTTTAAAATGAAAACTCCAAGGAATATCATAGCTAAAATTCAGGATTATCAGATCAAAGAGAAAACATTGCAAGCAGCCAGAAAGAAACAATTCAAATATTGAGGAGGTATAATCAGGATTACCCAGGACCTAGCCGCATCCACTTTAAAGGACCTAGAATATGATACTCCAAAAGGCTTGGATTGTAGCCAAGAATCAACTATCCAGCAAAATTAAATATTATCTTTCAGGGTAAAAGATGAGTATTCAATGAAATAGGTGGATTTCACTTATTTTTTTTATGAAAAGGTCAAAGCTCAATAGAAAATTTGATTTTCAAATATAGAACTGAAGAAAATCATAAAAAAGTGAAAAGGAAAGAAAAAAATTATGTTTTTTAAAAGAAGTTCACATCCCTATATGGGAAGATAATATGTTTAACTCCTGAGAATTGTATGTATACTTGGAGGTTGTAGGCATAATTTGACTTTATTGTGATGTTATAAAAAAAGAAATTGGGGTGGAAAGGGGAGTGTACTGGAAGAAGAAGAAAGGGGAGGTAATATGAAGTGAATTACATCTCCTGAAGAGGCAAAAAAGACCTATCACAAATGAGGGGAAAAAGGGAGGGGGGGTGAGCATCATGTGAACCTTAATCTTATTGCATTGGCCTCACAGAGAGAATGTCAGACATATTTAGTTTTATAGAGAAACTTGTCTCACCCTATAAAGAAGTAGGGGAAAGGAAAGGGGGAGAATAGGAGAAGGGAGAACAGAAGTAGAAGGGGAAAGGGATAAGAAAGAGAGGAGAGTCTGTAAAAGGGGAGGGTTGTTTGAGGAAGGTAGTAGTCAGAAGTAAAGCAATGGGGAGGAGAGAAAGGAGTAAATAAAAGAGAAAAGTCTGCCTTGGGAAAAATAATAAGGCAGGAAATACAGAGTTATTAATTTTAACTGTGAATATGAATGGGTGAATTCTTCCATAAAACAGAAGTGTAGAGCAGACTGGACTAAAAACTGGAATCCTACAACATGTTATTCACAGAAAACACATTTAAAGCAGAGTAATACATACAGAGTAAAGATAAAAGGCTGGAGTAGGATCTATTATTCTTCAACTGAAGTTTTAAAAAAAAAAGCAGTATTAGTTATCCTGATCTCAGATCAAGGAAAAGCAAAAATAGATCTAATTAAATGAGATAATAAAGGAAACTACATTTTGCTAAATGGTACCAGAGATAAGAAGTAAGACTAGTTCTAAACATATTTGTACCAAGTAATATAGCACCCAAATTCCTAGAGAAGTTAAGAGAGCTGCAACAAGAAATAGCAGTAAAACTATACTAGTGGGGAATCACAATCTTGCTTTCTCAGTACTAGATAAATTGAACCACAAAATAATTTTTTTAAAAAAGAATATAAGAAAGTAAATAGAATTTTAGAAAAGTCAGGTATAATAGACCTTTGTGGAAAATTGATTGGAAATAGAAATGAATATACTTTTTTTTCAGTGGTACATGGAACTTACACAAAAATTGATCATGTATGAAGGTATAAAAACCTCAAAATCAAATGCAGAAAGGCAGAAATAGTAAATGAATCTTTTTCAGACCATGATGCAAACAAATTACATGTAATAAAAAGCCAGGAAAATAGACCAAAAATTAATTGGAAACTAAATAATCTAATCCTGAAGAATGAGTGGGTGAAACAACAAATCATAGACACAATTGATAATTTCATCCAAGAAAATGATAATAATGAGACTATATATCAAAATTTATGGGATACAGCCAAAGTAGTTGTTAGGGGAAGTTTTATATCTTTATATGTTTACTTGTATAAAATAGAGAAAGAGATTAATGATTTGGGTATGCAACTAAAAAAAGCAAGAAAAAGAACAAATTAAAAATCTCCAATTAAATACCAAATTTGAAATTCTGAAAATAAAAAGGAAGACTTATAAAACTGAAAGAAAACTATTGAACTAATAAACAAAACTAAAAGTTGGTTTTATGAAAAAACCGACAAAATCGATAAATTTTAGTTAATTTGATTAGGAAAGGAAAAATGAAAATAAAATTGTTAGTATTGAAAATGAAAAGGGAGAACTTTCCACCAAAAAAAAAAAAAAAAAAAAAGAAATTAGAGCAATAATTAGGAGCTATTTTTCCCACTGCATGCCAATAAATCTGATAAAGTGAAATGGATGAATCCTTCAAAAATATAGATTGCTCAGATTAACAGAGGAGGAAATAAATTACTTAAATAGTCCCATTTTAGAAAAAGAAATTGAACAAGCTATTAATCAATTCCCTAAGAAAAAGATCTCCAAAGCTAGATGGATTTATATGTGAATTCTACATTTAACGAACAATTAATTCCAATACAATGCAAACTGTAGAGGGCCAGGAGGTAAGACTCCATTTCAGGTTTTAAATCTTACAGTAACTTGTCTCACCAAAACTCCCTTATTGAAATAGCAGAGACTGCTTGTCAGTATAATAAATTAATAATCTAGTAACTAAACAAAATGCAAACACTACTCTTTGAATTAAAAGTTAAACCTTTGAATTTAGGACAGGAAAAAAATGTCCACAAAGAGACTAAAGGTATTTGGGAGAAAGATACATGAGATATTGGTATAATAAACTTTACTCTGATGCATATCTCAACTATTTACATCTCTGTCTAAGTAATTGAGATCTGGGGCTTAAGGGATTTAATCATTTATATCATAGTAGAATTTTGTTAGGCTATAAGAATTTTAAAAGAGTGTACTTTGTATCAAACCTATGAGCATTTGAGGTATATATATTTGTCTTTGATCAATAAACTTCAAAGAGTCCATAACCAGGACTTCTCTGCTTGGCCCCTGTATGTCACATCCTTCATCACTACAGGAGCTGGATTCCAACAGCAAAATATTTGGGAAAATAGGAAAAGAAAGAGTTCTACCAAATTCCTTTTATAACACAAATATGGTGCTGATACCTAAACCAGGTAAGGTCAAAACAAAGAAAGAAAATTAAAGACCAATTTCCCTAATAAATATTAATGCAAAAATCTTTTTTTGTTGTTGTTGAGGCAGTTGGGATTAAATAACTTGCCCAGGGTCATACAGCTAGGAAGTGTTAAGTGTCTGAGGCCAGATTTGAATTCAGGTCCTTCTGACTAGAGCTGATGCTCTATCTACTACACCATCTAGATGCCCCTGATGCAAAAATCTTAAATAAAATTTTAGCAAAGAGATTATAATCAATAGTAGGATTGATAACAGGAATGCAGGACTGGTTCAGTATAGGAAAACTATTAGCATAATTGACTATATCAATAACCAAACTAACAGAAATCATATTATCTCAATAGATGCAGAAAAAGCATTTGACAAAATCCAACACCCATTCCTTTAAAAACACTAGAGAGCATAGGAATAAATGTAATTTTCCTTTAAAATATCCTATTTCCTTTGACCAGAACAACTCTGAAAGGTCAGTGCTATTATTACCTCCATTTATAGTTGATGAAACTGAGATAGTTTGAATAAGGGTCACAAAACTAGTAAGCTTCTAAGGTTGGATTTGAATTCAAGTCTTCCTGTTTCTGGGTTCAGCCCTGTCATCTAACTACCTCATCTGTGGAGGACAATCTATGCACAGATATATAGATAAGAAGTGCAATATCATGTGGCAGCATAGATAAGGCAAGTAGGTCAACTTGGCCAAAATGAAAGACTCTTAAGAGGAAGTAATATTAAACTGGATCTTAGTATTCTTTAGAATGGGCAACTAGATTATGTAACAGATAGAACACTGGAACTGAAGGCAGGAAAACTTATCTTCCTAAGTTCAAATCAGACGTCAGACACTGTATGACCCTGAACTAGTCACTTAATCCTGTTTGCTTCAATTTTCTAATCTGCAAAATGAGCTGGAGAGAAAAAATGCGAAGCCACTCCAATATCTTTTTCTAGAAAATCTTAAATGAGGTCATGAACATGACTGGGATCAAACATGACTGAACAATAAAAATTCTTTGTAATTAAAAAAAAGAGAAGTACAAAGTAAATACAACTTAGCTTTTGGAGAGAGTGCCCTAATGGTTAAGGATATCAGGAAAGATTTCATGTAGAAAATGATGCTTAAACTGAATCATGAAGACAACCAAATATGCCAAAAAGTGGAAGTAAAGGAGCCCTTTCTAAATGTAGAAGATGAGAGCCACTTCAAAAGCACATAAGTGGGAAATGCAGTACATGTGCTGAATAGTAAACTAACTACCCCAGTATTAGAAAAGAGGAGAGGGGAAATTAAGACTGTATAAATAGGAAGAGAAAAATGCTGGGCTGAGGGCAAAAAGATGACGGGTAATAGGATAAGGAAAGGGAAAAGACAAAAGGGTAGAAAGAGAGAAAACAAGAGAAAGAGAAGATATCATTGAAATGAAAAAGTTGAGAGGATAAAATGGTAGTAAAGGAAAGTTGTGGGAGAAGTGACAAAGGATAAATGAAGTGGAACAGAAAGGGAAAGATTGCAGAGAAGATGGAAGAATGGAGAAAGAATGAGAGATCAGTTTCTCTTACTGTTCAGAGTGGAAGAGGAGTAGCATGAATAAGTAGAGTGTTGCTTTTTTTTTTTAAACAAAGAAAGCTCAAGCATATCTCAAGGGATGATATGTGTCATAAGAGGAAAAGTGCCAGACTAGAATTCAAAGACCCTGGGTTCTAATTATGTCTATGATTCAAAGATCTTCCTTGTTTTTGTTCAAGGCTAGTAGTTATTAATTTCCAAGACATTTTATAAATCACATCATCCCTTTAGACGTCACTTCCATAATCTGTAAAATAGGGGAATTAAACTTAATGTTCTTCTCTAGTTCTAGCAATTTAAGATATGATCCTAAATGAGTCATTTCATCCTTTTGATCTCCAGTTTGCCATGGAATAATTTCCCAGTCCATCTCACAGAATCAAAAGAGACCATGTGAAAACATATTTTGAGAACCATGTCATCATACAAATTCATGGTCTTATTATATGAACCCATTCCATGTGAAACACCCCAATTTGTCCATAGTCTTTTCAGTATAAAAAGTACCACAGACAAGATATAAATCCAACTAAGGGTTCTTTCTCATAACACTTATCAAATGATCTTGCACACATAGACAGGTCTTGAGATAAATTTTTTTTCTTTTATTCCTCAATTTAAGAAAATTATGCTGTGTTAAATGTGGAAATATGTATAGAATAATTGTATATGTTTAACATATATTGGATTATTTGCTGTTGGGGAGGAGAGGGAAGGAGAAAAATTTGGAACACAAGGTTATGCAAGGATTGAAAACTATTTTTGTATTTTGAAATTTAAAAGCATGACACTTTTCTGACACACCAAAATTTTCACTGTGCCAAACTGCATTCTTACATGGGAACCAGTCTCACTTGTTTTGAACTTGAAAGGGGAGGATCTCTGCATCATAGCAATGTCCCAACAATCTTAAATCCAATATGTGATAGAAATGATCACCTATGACATTTTATCATTGTTACAGAACAGTGACTCCATAGGTAACCATACAAAGAAGCTGAAAAAAACTGACTTCCATTCAGATGAAAAGTTATTAGCTGCAGAACAAGAGGAGCTGGGGCAAGAAAAAGAAGATAGATGGCCAGGAGAGAGTGAAACTATGGTTCAGAAAGCTCTCTCTTGCCTTTTTGATTTAAAATGATTTCCCTTAGTCACTGGTAAGGTCAAACACAAGAAATAACAATGCTTAGACTTAAGAGCCTAGGCAGGGGAAAATGTCAAATCAAGATTTAGGGGCGGGTCAATTGGTGGCATCTAGCTCTGTTAAGCCTCCAAATTGACAATAGACTGTCAAATACAATATTGAATGTGCCTTTTCCTGATATTCTTTTTGCAATATTACTGAAGTAGAAGATAAGTATTGAAAGGAAAAGAAGTTCACACCAATTTAGCATGTCGGTTGGATATTTTAGGAACATTTAAATGATCTACCTAGAAATTGTAATCATATGTGGGAGAGAAACATAGGGGTTATACAAAATATGTACACACACACAAAAGGGTTATAGTAAAAATTATCTCTCTTTGTCAAGAATTTGAGGGTTTATTAATTCTTTTCATTTTAGGACTTGGATCATTTTCTTGTAATTTATTATTCCCGTGCTTCATAAAGTATCATAAAAATGCTATATACTATTATTATATAGTTTTAAATTTGTGTAACAAGAATTTTGAACTCCATTTATTTAATTTTTGGTTCTTTCTCTGCCATTAGAGGCAAGTAGCAATCACATGATATCTTGGTAATAATCCTATGTTTTAAATAGGTATGCTTTTTTAAGTTTAAAAAAAAAATACTACCCTTTCCCCTCAATCTTTATTTGTCTATAAAAGTAGAATCCTATTTTTTAAAAGTTAGTTACAAGAATTAAAATATGCTATATTGAAAAAAATCAATTGTAAATAAAGATATAAGAAAATGCAAATATTTAGGTATAGTCAGACACCCTTCTAACTAATCCTGACCTGTGACCAAACATTCTTTAATTGAACCTTAGTTTGAGTACGAATTTGTTTTCTAATCTTAACTGAACCCTCACAGATACAAGATAAGCATTTTATTCCTCTCTGTTCTGTTTGCTAACCCACTCTTAATAGCAGCTATTCCAAAAATTATCTCTCCGTAAGCCACTTATGGAAATCAGTCTTTTCATGAGCTCAACTAAGGATTTTACCTTCACTAAAAAAAAAGTTGAGACTATTCTCTAAAGTTCCTCTTTTCCTGTTCTTCATCTCAAACATCCATTCAGATATCTTCTCCCACTATCTTGTGTCCTCTGATGAAGAGATGAGCCTATTCCTTGCCAAGTATAGCCCATATTTATGCATCCTTGATCCTATCTACTCCAGATTGCTCAAGCAAAATGCCTTTCCTCTTCTCCCTATTATTTTTGTTAAATCTGCAATTTATCCCTTCCTACTGATTCCTTCCATGCTACCTGGAAATATACCTATGCTTCCCCTCATCCTTAAGAAATCCTCATTTGATATTGTCATCTCTGCTAGCTATGATGCAGTATCTCTTCATTATTTAATTGCAGTTACCATATCCAAAGTTATCCAAGATCTAATTGCCAGCTTTTTCTCAAATTTAATGCTTCTGCTATTATTAACCATCTCCTCTTAGATGCTCTTTCCTCTCTAGATTTCTGCAATGCTATTCTCCTAGCTCTCTTCTTATTTACCTATTCCTTCTCAATCTCCTTTGGTGACCCTTCACTCAAGTCACATCACCTCACACCCCCAAGATTTAGTCCTCATACCCCTTGTCTTGTTGCTCTATACTATCTTACTAATAAATTCACCATGGGTTCTATCTCAATGCAGATGATTTCCCCAATCTATGTAACTAACTTTAAACTCTACAAATGTCTAACTATAAAGTCATTAGAGTCAACAATTTGAATAAATTCAGCCAGCATTAATTAGGATCCAACTATGTTTCAAGACTATAATAACACCAGTCATAAAGTCTCAGCCCTCAAGGAGCTTCTCCTGGGGGGAATGTAAAAAAATCTGAATAGGCCTCTGAAATAATGCAGAATTGAGGCAGGTAGGTGCCACAGTGAATAGAGCAGCAGCCCTGAAGTCAGGAGGATCTCAGTTCAAACCTGGTCTCAGACACTTAACACTGCATAACTGTATGATCCTGGGCAAATTATCACTTAGCCCCAATTGCCTCAGGGAAAAAAATGCAGAATTTTTAAAATGCAAATTTTCTAGCATAGAGAATGTAATTGTTGTGATCATACAAAAAGAGCAAATAAAAATGAAAAAATGAAAAATCCTGATGGAGACAATTATGAACTTTATAACATACACACACATATACATGTATTCCATATAATTGGTTTCCTTTTAATCCTATATATTTTATTTTATGCATTTATAGATTTTATTCAGAGAAAGACTTCACCAAACTGCCAGAAGGGTCCATGGCATTAAAAAGGTTAGGAGCTTTCTCTCTCATTTTACAGATAAAAATCCTGAGTCCAGAGGGCAAGTAAGTCATTCAGAATCATACAGCTAATTGATAACAGAGCCTAGGAAAAAACCCAGATCCACCAATCTTTTTCATTCAACCACAACACATTTTTTAGTTTGCTATTCTATTCCAAATAGAAATCTAAATTGGAAAATCTAAATTTATCAAAGGAAAGCTAGATGGTAAAAAAAAAAAAAATTAAGTATATTAACTAAACTTTACTGGTTTAAATCATAATTTTGCAATCCTCACATTCAGTTATGCAACCCTACGTGGCATTGAGAACCACAGTTTAAAAAGATTTTATCTATATCATCTAGTAAGTTGGAGATAATCTCAGAGAAAAAGCACCAGGGCAAGGGATGGTGGGGATTTCTTGCAAATTTCTTGTAGGAGATAGAATTGGAGCTGAGTCAGAGAAGCCAGTTCACAGAGGAAATGAGGAGGGATAAGATAAGATTGTTGGGATGGAAGACATCTGATGAAAAGGCATAATATTAGGAGACAGTGTCCCATGCAAAGAATAGAAAGCTAATGTTGCTGAATGGTGGAGTATGTAGAGGAGCATCAAGTATAAGAAGACTAAAATTATAAGAAGGAGCCAGATTGTGAATGGGGTCAAATTTGTGCTATAAAAAGATCATTCTGGCAGCTGAGTAGAGAATGGACCATAATGGGGACAGAGAAGGAATAGAAAACAATGAAAAACAATTAACAATCTTTAGCAATAGTTCAGTTATTGCTTGAGTTCATGTATTGTTTCTCCCAACACATAGTAACCTCCTTAATGGCAGAGATTCTATTAAGCATTAATGGCTAAAAACTGCACTAAGACTTTTGAGACACTTTTTATGATATATTACATAGTTGGTCTTTTATTGCTTTCCTTCTTTAAAATGTGAGCTCCTTGAGGAGAGGGATTATGGCTTTACTTTTCTTTCTAATTCAGCATTTCACATTTAATAAATGCTTGATGATAATTTTGTTCACAATCCCTTTTATCAGAATACCAAGACTTCCATTCCAAAATGAGTGAGATAAGGCTTCATCTACAAATACTCTGAGAGAGAACATAGGAATTTAAATGCACATTATAATAAGAACATTTTTGTAAGAAAACATTCTGGGACTTTTAGTAAACTCCAAATATAATGAGTCAGGAATATGATGTAACTTTTCTCACCTCACACATTATCCAATCCAACTATGCTGTATTAAATGAAGGGATGTGACCAACCTCTTACTCCCAGGCTTACCAAGTTGCTGAATATTCTAGCAACTGAATGACTCAATAATCATTGACTGCCATTTGTTCTGTCTCTGAGTTAACTGACCTTACCAGCTTTATGACTTTCTATTTCTCCACTGACATGTCTCCACATGAGTTGCTTTTTATTACAAAACAATGTCTGCCATGCTCCTTCTTACCTCCTATTCTCCCAAATCCCAGCCAACTGGCCTTTCCAAAGCAGCAAACTTGACACAAGTTGATTTGCTACAACCAAGAGACAGAGGAACCAGTATACATAACTATTTCCTGGTCTCAGATTCCAATATGGCTTGATTATTCTTAGAAAACTAAAGTGGCGGTGTGGAAGGAAAATTGGATTTGGATCAGTCAACAAACATTTCCTGTGTGCCAGGAATTATTCTAGACACTTGGAAAATAAAACTGCCCCCACCTTCAAGGAACTTAAAATACAAGCAAAGAAAGCAACAGGCATATATGTAGATTTATGTAAAACAGACATGAGGTAACCTGGGTGTAGAGCTCAGGGAGGCATTAGCAACTAAAGGGACTAGGAACAACACTTTCATACAAAAAATGGCACTTGAGATAAATTGAAAGAAACCATGAAATAAGAAAGAAGTTAAGGAGGTAAATAGAGTTTTAGAAAAGTTATATATGATAGACATTTAGAGAAAATTGAATGGGGACAGAAAGGGATATTTTTTTCCTTGGTGATACATAGAACCTATACAAAAAATTGATCATGTATTTGGGCATAAAAACCTCAAACTCAAATGGAGAAAGAAAGAAATCAGGAATTTCAAGAAGTTGAAGTAAGTAAATTCCAGACAATAAATTTTTGTTAGTAAATGCCTAGATATGGAAAATGTATGAGGGAGTATTCAATTTAGCTAAGCTACAGAATGAGTAAAGAAAAATAATGTATTTTTAAAGTAGGAAAGTTAGATTGGGTCCAGGTGCTGAAGGATTTTATATTTTAAATAGAGAAGCTTATCTTTGATCTTAGAAATGATAGGGAGCCACACCAGTTTTGGGACAGGGAAGTGGCATAATCAGACTTTAGAGTAGAGAAAGACTCAAGTCATATGTCCTTCATGTAAATCTTACTTTCCACATTTGTTAACTGCATGATGCTTGATGAATCATTTAAACTTTCTAAGCCTCAGTTCTCTCATCTGAATAATGGAGGTAATAATGCTTATTCAACCTAATATGGTAGGGAAAGTACTCTGTAGACTTTAAAGAGCTAAATCAATGTGAGATATTACTATTCCTTACCAGACAGTTAACCTAACTGAGAGGAAGATTTTTCTTCTATAAAACTAGTATCACAATAACTGCACCCATCTCATTGGTTTGTTGGGAGGATCAAATGTGAGAATATATATATGTAAAGTACTTGGCAAACTTTAAAGTGATATCTAGATATGAGCTGTCATTTTTGTTGTCATTATTATTACTACTGAATCCAAAGTGATAGGATGCACTGAATCACTCTCATAGAGCTCTATATTCAAAATGCATCTGTCAGTCCATGCTGTAATACTGGCTATGGGAGCCTACTCTAGATTAGGGAAATAGCACTGCTAACCAAACCCAAAGGCTTCGCAAAGATCAGGTTACTGTGAAAGCATCATTTATCATCATCTGGGACACAAAGCCACATCTGTACCACAGTCGAAAAAACCCCAAATGACCCAGTATCTTAATAAATCACCTACCTATCACAACCGGCACTCACTTCTCTAAGCTTTTAAAGAGTTTGATTCCAGGAAATGTCACTTACGTGCAGAGAGCACCAATAGTGGGAAAATGGTAAATGATCAATCAAATCGCACTGGGGGAGAGCTGGGCATGAGCTAAAGGGCATCCTGGTTTTTAACCTAAAGTATTAGCACTCCGGACACTGAGAAGTTTCTGATTGGATTAATCCCAGGCCTAAATCCTGAAATCAATTCTAATTAGCTTCAGATAGGGTGATGATTCAGCCACTCTCACTTGTTATGAATGCTGCCTAAGCATTGTAACTGGTAGAGAGGTACAAAATCATGCTACTTATTCTACTCATGCTACTTAATACTTAGTGATATCAGGCAAGTCATTTCACTTCTGGGCATTCTCACTAGTCTAGTTGATCTCTGAGATCCCTACCAGTTCTAGATCTATCTATTCCAAGTACGTTAGCTCTACTTAGAATCTTGTGCAAACATGACTGACCAAATTTACTTTTAAGAGTGAGTTTATTTTTGTTTCACAAGAAAAAATGGACTTCAGGGGAAAAAAAGGCTCAAGAAACTATCATCAAAGGTAATATGAGGATGAGAAAAGTAATAGATACAATAATCACTGTTCTTCTAATTCACACTAAGATATCAGTAACTCTCTAGAAAAAGAATTCATAACATTTTAGAGTTGAATGGAATTTAAAACAATAATAATAATAGTCATCATTATTATCATAACTGACATTTATATAATGCTTTAAAGTTTTCCAAGTGCTTTACATACATTATCTCATTTAAAACATAAGAATCCTATCAATTAAGCATTAAAGATATTATACCAATTTTACAGATGAGGATACTGAAGGCCAGAATACATGTTCACAAAGTCAAAGAATATACCCAAAGTGTTACTATTCTGACAAATAAGAATCATTTTCTGCATTCCTTCTGTTTACATGATTTTATTTTTCAATTATGGGTAAGCAAAAGAAATAGGAAAATTTCATGGTGAACAATAGGTTCTTATTTCTCACTCAGCTGTACTACGTTGGGACTTTTCTAAAGGACCACTATGTTGCCAGAAAGCTTGCTATTGGGATAACCTCATCCTTCTTGCTACTCTACCTTGTCACCACCCTCTGTCTCTTTAACTGGAAGGTAGGACCATAAACTCCAAATTTCACTTAGAGAGAGACTTCAGTCTAGACATCTCATTTCTCTCCTGGTTATACTATCTAATGATTTCTCTAACTGACTTCTCTATGTCAGCTACCACCCCCAAACTTTTTCAATTTTCTTTTTTGTGTTTGGTCTTTCTCCACTGGACTATAAACTGGGAGAGGGCAGAGACTCTGTGTGTGTGTGTGTGTGTGTGTGTGTATTTGTATCTATGCTTAGTGTCTGGCATATAAGAGACAATAAATATTTACTAATTTACTAACATAACAAGTCATTGAAATGGTTTCTGCAAATATAAAAAGAAATTGTAATTGTATTTACTAGAAGATTCAGGATGCAAAATAATTATTATATTGATTCTAAATAATTTTCTATGGATTCCCAAAACTGTGTTCAAAGGGAAACTATCCAATTTTTTTAAATGACATACTCACCTTTTCTAGAAACAAATACCAAATTAGAGAAATTCCAAACATTACAATATTAAATACAAGGAGAAGTGGGAGAGAGGGGAAAAAAAGGCATTATAAATAATGCCACTATTTTTTTTAATAAAATCAGGATCTCCCAGCAATGTCTCTACCGGGTCTATATCCCAAAGAAATCATAAAAGATGGAAAAAACTACTTGTAAAAAATGTTTGTAACAGCTTTTTTGCAGTAGCAAGGAACTGAAATTGAGTGGATACCCATCAATTGGGGAATGGCTGAATAATTTATAGTATATGAGTGTAATGAAATATTATTGTTCTATAAGAAATGATGAACAGATTGATTTCAGAAAAGCCTGGAAAGATTTATATGAACTGATGCTAGATGATGAAGTAAGCAGAACCAGGAGAACATTGTACATAGGAACAACAAGATTGTGTATTGACCAACTTTGATGGAAGTGGCTCTTCTCAACAAGGCAGTGACTTGAGGCAATTCCAAAAGACTTGGGATAGAAAATGCAATCTGCATCCAAAGGGAGAACTATGGAGACTGAAAGTGAATTGAAGCATAATATTTTCACCTTTGGGGTTTTTTGTTTGTTTGTTTGTTTGTCTGTTTGTTTCTCACAGTTTTTTCCCTTTTGGTCTGATGTTTCTTGCACAGCATGACAAATATGGAAATATGTTTAAAATTCTTTTAAACATGTGTACATATTTAATTTTTATCAAATTGATTGCTGTCTTGGGGAAGGGAGAGTCAAGGGAAGAAGGGAGAAAAATTGGAGGGGGGGAGAAATGGAGAAATAATTTCTTCTCTTCAAGCTGCTATTGGCTTCTCTGAAACTTCTACCCCTTCTCCTATTTATGATTTCTGGAGTCAAAAAGGAAACAGCTAAGTTCTCTCCCCCTTCCCCATATAACCCTTTAAATACTTGAAGACACAAAATTATCATGTCCTCTTTAAAATTTTTTTATTTCCAAAATAAACACCTTCAGTTAGAAGGCAATGTCTTTGAGGGTAGCAACTCTTTCATTTTTGTCTTTGTAGTTCTAGCACTTAGGATAGTAACTGGCACATTGTAAGAACTTATTAAATTCTTATCAATTGATTTCTTCAATGAAGCTTCTAGAATTATAATTATTCCTCTCTAGAATTGTTAAAACTTTCACCACTCTTCCTAATATGGGCCAAATAGGGAACAACATGAAATAAAATATCCCTTTCCAAGTCAATATTATCTCACTAATCATTACTTGAGGCTGGTGATTATCTGGATTTAGAATCCACTTGACTATAACTGAGCCAACTTCTAATCCAGTGATGTCAAACTCAAAACAGAGTCAGAGCCTACTATTGTGTACCCAAGAATCCATGTAGGCAGAATGAGTATTGGTTTACTTTTAAAATATAAAGATATCTGTGTTTTACTTTGTTAAATATTTACCAATTAGGTTTTAATCTAGTTCATCTACTGTATATATGACACCTCTGCTCTAACTCATAATTTCTCTCCCAAGAAAATCTTTGTCAAATGCATTGCTAAAAACTGAGATCTTATGTGTATAGCATTCACTTGTTTTGCCAATTTAGTCATGCTGTCTAAAAGGGAATACAGGTAGTCTGTCATCATCTGTTCTTGATAAAGTCACATTGCATCTCAGTTATCAGTGCTTCTCTTTATAAAATTCATAAACCAACCCTTTGGTAACACATTCTAGAACTTTATTTTGAAATGCCAAGCTCAGGAATTGCAGACTCCACTATATCCTCTTTATTAAACCACTTTTCCCTCCTAGAGGACTATGGCATGTGCTCTTCTTCATCCTCTTCCAAAAATGAACAGCAATGACTACTCTATGTCACCTTTCCTTTTTTGCAATATTCTAGGCGTGGCCTGATGATCTAAATTAATTGAATACAGTTCAGTGTTTTCTTACCACCTCTTTATCTTCAATTTTAACTCCCTGTTAACCATTTTTGGGTTATCCTCCCCTGTCTAAAGACCACTATCTTTAAAAAAGAGAAAGCTAAATAATGGTAAGATAGTTTGGTTTTCTTTCCATTATTTATTAATGTCCTATGTCTTCTTTGATCTTTGCTTTGCCCCAAAAGCATCCTTTTTGTACTTGTTAAAATTTACTAACAATGTCAGTACGTTTATTCAGAAAAGCCTTAGCTCTCTTCACACTGTGTTATAGAACCATGCCAATCATTTTGCATTCATGATACATAACTAAAATTTATTTCCATCTTCTATGTAGGTCTTTTTTATTTAAATTAATAAAAGTTTTCCATATATCCACATACATTTCTTAAACACTTTCTACTTTTGCTCTTCATCAAAATAATTTCTATTCCTGTCTTTGGAATTTAATTCTTAAGAAATTTACAAGCTTTGGAGGAAACAACTACTCCCTTAGAATTGCAGGCCATGGAATCTAACCTAGTCTTTCTCTGAATCTTTTGATTCAAAATCTGCTTTGCTAAAATCTAGAATGTACAATAAACTAATTTTGCTTTTATTCCTTTATTTTTCATAAATTCCAAAAATAAATGATTACTTTCCTCAAAGTTCTTATCACCTTTACTCTAACAGTTAACTCCTCAATAATGGTCAAAATCAGATACTAGAAACAATTTGCTGTGCCTTCAGCTTCTGAAGAATGAAATTATCATTAAGGTAAATCAAGAATTTAATAAGTATGCTACTTTTGGCATGAAGACAGTTGTACCAGACGGCTTGATATTGGAAGTCTTTAACTATTACTTTATTCCTCCTCCATGCCAGATTTGGGATCATTTTCTTGAGCTCCTCATCATTCTTCCTTCTATCATTCCATTCTTTTCAATTATGATCTAGAAATCCAAATGCTGTTTCAAGATACTATTCTTAAACAGGTATTCCCCTTCCAAATCTGCCTTCCCTAGGACAGCAAGATATTTATTTTTTTGAATACTCTACCTTCAATCAACAACACTGATGAAAACACCAGCTCTTCCTCTAAGATCTTCAAGGTCTTAGCCAAGAATATTAGTTAGCATTTGTTTTAGTTTTCTTCTAGCAATATCATTTATTATCACATGAAACCCTAGAAAGTGTAGAGGGTACTAGGTATGTAAGACTGGGGAGTCTAGCTATCACATCTCAGCTATGTGTCTTAGGGAGACAAGCAAACACTTGTATTTCACATTTTTAGCTAAAGGCATAGAAGGCATGTTTATCAAATGTTCAGATAACTCAAAGCTAAAAGAACTGGTTAACATGTTAAATGACACAACTAAAATCCCAAAGGTTTTCTCAATAGTCTAAAACATTGGATCAAATCTAATTAAATGAAATTTAATAGGTACCAATGTAAAGTTTTTACAAAAGACAATTACTAGCTGTGTGACCCTGGGCAAGTTACTTAACCTGTTTGCCTCAGTTTCCTCATCTGTAAATTGAGCTGGAGGAGGAAATAGCAAACTCTTCCAGTATCTTTGTCAATTTGGACACAACTAAAAAACAACTGAACAACAAACATCAAAATAGCTAGGCAAAGTAGAAATGTAACCCTGAATTAATGAAAGCTATGTTAACAGATCCAAGCTCTGAAACATTAAACTGTGTTGGAAAGAGTTAAGTATAGTCCCACTGGTAATCTCTGTTTGGGTTTTGAAAAAGAATTTGCCTAAGGAAGGAGAAGTAGGTCACTAGATGATGAAGTCTTTAACTATCTAAACACATGAAAAAAAGGAAAAGAAAAGCCTTCAATGCCATGTGTACCCCATCTGTTTCCACAGTGACAGTAGTGAAATGTCAGAAAAGAGCTCTAACAATCACATGTTTTAATACTATCTATAATAATTAAGAGAACTGTTGGTCCCCTAAAAGTGAAATTTTTCTCCAAAAAACAATAGTGTTACTTAAAGAACTTAACTAGAACAATATTGACAGTTTTACTTTCAATGAAACAAGAAGATAAGAAAGATATAGCTAAATGCAACTATTTTCTCCTTTGAGAGACAAAGAAGTTGGCCAATTTGAATTCATTTACCCAAGAGCAACAAGAAATGACATTTCATGATGTACTTGTCATTTTGCCTTGAAATGCTAATAGCAAACTACTTTTTAAAATATTTCTATGAAGATAACTTTATCTTATGCATTAACTTCTGTTTGAAGGGATGAAGAGGTGGCAAATGCTATGAAGAACTCATTTAGATCCAGTAAAGTCAATATAACTTTTAATACAAAGGTGGGAAGGCAAACATATGTTTGAAAATACAGCACAATATTAAGAAATGAAAGGAGTTGGCGGCTTATAAATTGTTTATAAGCCATCTACCCATTTAATCACATATACTCTCTTCAAGAAGTAAGTTGCCCAAACTGCATGTCTAAGAATTGGTCTGATCCAGTTTTTAACTAATCAAAAGAGCCAAGTTGATAAAGATATTAATGAATGGCTGAGATCACCAAAGGAAAGTGTAAAGAGAAAGAGGAGAAACTAAAAGGCACAACCTTAAAGTTAGCCTGTACTTAGTGGTGGGGTGGAAGGAAGAGAGGGAAGGGAAAGAGTAGAGTGAATCAGTGAAAGAGACAAGGAAGTATTATTAGTCAGATAAGCTGAAAGAGGATTAGAGGAGAGAGTCATGGAATCTAAGATTCAAGACCTAATTAAAGTTCAAATGACAAGTCCTATAAAAAAGGCCAAAGAAGACAAATTGGGAAAAGGTCACTGAATTTGGCAATTAAAAAGTAATTGGTGACTTTAAAGAAAGCAGCTTCAACACTCACATGCTTGAGGAAATACTAGCTGCTGAGGAAGTAGCATTAAATATATACTACTCTTTCTGTAAGTTTAGGAACAATGGGTAGAAAAATAAAAGATGATACTATGAATTGATGGCAAACCAAGATATGGTATCAAAAGAACAAGGCACAATGTGACAATGGTGCTGGCAAGATAGCCCTATATACTATCCAATATAGATTTTTTTTTTTTTTGCCTTTTCTTTTGGGGATCTACATTTTCTTCCTTCCTCCCCTTTTCCCTTTCCGATTTGAATTGTAAGACTAAATCAACACTGAGGAATATGAGACCGGATCTAAGTCTCCATGTTAAATAGTAATTGGAACTTAATTAATACCTTTAATAAAGCAACGAAGAATATTCCTTCCACCATACAGATTACAATTTAGAAATAGCCTTCTCCTGTGCTTCTCTTATCCACATACTTCTATAAATACGTCACATATAATCTAATGTGCTGTAGGATTTCCTTTAGACTTTTAGAGTCTCATGGGTATTATGTGTAGCCACCCTTCACCGTCAAAAAATAAGGAACCATTTTCCCATCACTATGCTATAATGTAAAGAATTATAGACTCGAAATCAGAAAGAAAGTGAGTTCAAATCCAACCTCTTAAACTTATTCAGCTATATAAAAGCAAGAAATTCCTCTGAACCCAAACCTCAGTTTCCTCATTAGTAAAGTGAGATTCGTAATATTTAGCATTAAGTCCCTCCCAAGATTACTATAAGAAAAGTTCTTTGAAATTCATAAATATTATATATCATCTTATTGTATTAATATTAAATATAACACTATAGAGTTATTATAATAATTAAAATGTATATCTTTTACTACAGGCAATAGGGATTAAGTAGTTTGCCCAGGGTCATATAACTAGTAAATGTCTGAGGCCAGATTTGAATGCAGGTACTTCTAACTCCAGAGCTGGTGTTTTATCTACTGGGTCAGCTAGCTGCACCAAAAATGCATATCTTTTTTTTTAAATAATAGCTTGCTTTTTTTCAAAACATATGCAAAGATAGTTTTCAGCATTCACCCTTGCGAAAACTTGTGTTCCAAATTTTTTCCTCCTCTCTTCCCTAGACTGCAAGTAATCCAATTTAGGTTAAACATATGTAATTCTTCTATACATATTTCTACATTTATCACACTACACAAGAAAAATCAGATCAAAAAGGAAAAGAAAATGAGAAAGAAAACAAAATGCAAGCAAACAACAACAAAGAGGTAAACATGCTATGTTGTGATCTATACTCAGTTCCCACAGTCCTCTCTCTGGTGGTAGATGGCTCTCTCCCTCACAAGTCCATTGGAATTGGCCTGAATCATTACACTGTTGAAAAGGACCACATCTGTCAGAATTGCTGGAGATGGCCACATCCATCAAAATTGATCATCATATAGTCTTGTTGTTGCTGTGTACAATGATCTCCTGGTTCATTCAGCATCAGTTCATGTAAGTCTCTCCAAGCCTCTCTGAAATCATCCTGCTGGTCATTTCTTACAGAACAATAATGTTCCATAATATTTATATACCTTAACTTATTTAACCATTCTCCAACTGATGGGCATCCATTTAATGTTCCAGTTCCTTGCCACTACAAAAAGGGCTGCCACAAACATTTTTGCACGTGTGGTCCTTTCCCATTTTTTATGATCTCTTTGGAATACAGACCCAGTAGAGATACTGCTGAACCAAAGGGTATACACAGTTTGATTGCCCTTTGGGCATAGTTCCATATTGTTCTCCAGAATGACTGTATTATTTCACAATTCCACCAACAATGTATTAGTGCCCCAGTTTTCCCACATCTCCTCCAACATTTATCATTATGTTTTCCTGTCATCTTAGCTAATCTGAAAGGTGTGAGGTGGTATCTCAAAGTTGTCTTAATTAGCATTTCTCTAATCAACAGTAGTTTAAAGTATTTTTTCATACAGACATCGTTTTAATTTCTTCATCTGAAAATTGTTCATATCCTTTGTCTATTTATCAACTAGAGAATAGCTTGTATTCTTATAAATTTGAGTCAAATCGCTACATATTTTAGAAATGAGGCCTTTATTAGAACCCTTGGATGTAAAAACTTTTTCCCAGTTTTCTGCTTCCCTTCTAATCTTGTCTGCATTGGATTTGTTTGTACAAAAAACTTTTTAATGCAATATAATCAAAATTATTTATTTATGCTTATCTTTTAAAGTATCACTTACTCTACTTTTTGCATGACAGTTACCCTTAATAATGCTGCAATTTATGTAATTATGTATATATACCATGTATGTCTCCATAGCCCTTTAAGTCATTCAAAACTGTGTTTCTCTGGAGATCATGGCATTCCATGATTCACAGTTATGTTGCATCATTTGGGAGAATTACACTTAAAGAAGAAATAGTTTTAAAGGAGTATATATAGAGTAGCTTGGGACATTGAAAGCACAGCACCATTTCCCAAATGCAATCCACTGGTCACCTTCTCTATTCAATTCTGGGTCCAGCTTATTGTCCTTTACAATGTTTAAGGTATATGCACTGATGAACTAATCGATTGGCTGCCCAGCCAAATGCATTTTGTAGTCTGAGTAATTGATATGCTTCATCCATTTGGTGCTTTCTTTGTGGATGGCTAGATGTAGCTCTTCTGAGTGGTCATGGATCTAAAAGAAAATGTTCTATGGTTCCTTAAGGTTTGAAATAAATATTTTCAATCTATAAGTAAAAAATGTTTTAATTTATCAAAAATAGTTATGCTTCCATAAAAGCCAAGAATCCTAAGAGCAGAGCTGAATAAATTATTTTTCCAGATAAGAGATAATAGAATAATCAAAATCTTCTGAAATTTTGCAAACAATAACAACATAAAAATAAACCCGATGGCATTTCAGTTAGAGTTTTTAATTAAGAATGGGTAAATTATTTATAACAAGATACTGCCTTCACAGTGGCCTTCTTACAATTGATTGTCTTTGAACTTAGCTATGAAATGAGGAAAAATAGCCTGGTACATACTTCTTTCTGCCTATACACCGTAAAAACTCTATGGGCTCATATATAGAAAAAACAGCACATAAAAATCAAGACCCTCTTGGGCATGTCATCCATTCAATAGTTACTTAATCATTTGATAAAATGGATTTAAAATAAGATAACATCCTAATAGCCCCAAAGTTAACAAGCCCCATTTATTTTTCACATTATGCTAATAATTAGCAAGCACTCCCTATTTAACTGAAGTTTTTCTATCTCATTTATAAATACCACATTGATCAAATCTCTTTATCATAAGGACTGGTGCACAGAAGTATAACTCTGGCCAAGTCCATATCACATTTGGAAATTTGGGGCTCAAATTTCATTTGAGGAAACTTGGATACCAGCTAGAACCTACCTCCATTCTAGGTACTTCTATGTTTACATGCTCTGTAACTATTTACAGAGATACTTCAAAGATTGAGTTGAAAGCTACTCAGGGACCATCTAATCCATCCCTCTCAATGTACAGGTAAGCATCCTAGGTCCCCAAAAATGTAAGATTTACTTGACCGAGGTCACTGAACTAGGTGGCACTATAGCACACAGAGCCCTGAGTCTAGAGAAGGAAGACTTATCTTCCTGAGTTCAAAGCTGGCCTCAGGCATTTACTAGCTATATAATCTTGGGCAGTTATTTAACCTTTTTTGCCTCAGTTTGCCCATTTGTAAAATGAGCTGGAGAAAGAAATGGCAAACCACTCCAGTATCTTTGCCAAGAAAACTCGAAATGGGGTCACAAAAAGTCAGACAGAACTGAAAAAGAAGTGAACAATAAAGATTTGGTCACAGATTTACTGACTCTGAAATCAGCCCTTCTCACACGTTTCCAGGGCCAATATTTTGACTGATACCAAAAAGCTTTTGGTAGATGGAAAAACTATCAAGGGAACAAGTGGGAAAGGAGAGTGAGAGATGGAGCAAAAGAAAATAAAAATAAAAAAGGCAAGATTACCAGGGAGTGGCAAAAGAGCGAACAGGTTCTCATCTGTCTTCAGGAGTTTCTTTCAATGTCTCTCATTGAATCAAAAGAGCTAAAAAAAAAAAAATATAGTAAGCCCTCTGAGCAGAGCCAGCATTTGAGGCCACTGGTTAGTACACCAAAAAAAACAAGAAGAAATGAGATGAATATGGCAGCAATGAATATCCAAAGATGGAAAATGATAGCATAAATTCCCTTTCATGTTCCACTGTCAATCATGGCTAAAATGATAATAATGATAATAGTAATAATTAGTATAAAATGTTTCAAAGTTTATGAAGAGCTTTACGAATATTAACTCACTTTATTTGCACATCACCACTGAAAGGAAGGTACTATTGTTACACCCACTTTACAGATGAGGAAACTGAAGCAGACAATGGTTATGTGACTTGCCCAGAGTCACACAACAAGTTAATGACTGAAGTTGCATATTACTAAAGTCTTCCTCAATCTAGGATTAGGGCATTATTCTCTGTACAGTCTAGTTACCTTTATGTATACATTCAGGGTTGGGATCAATCTTAAAATACCTTCTTATTCAAATCTCCTCCTTTAATAAATGAGTCCAGAAAAGTGAAATGATAATATTGCTAGCAATTTGAATTTGAACCCAGGTCCTCTAATCCAAGTTCAGTTGAATGTGTGTATATACGTATTGTTTATATATATAATGTGTGTATACACATGTCATGTATGTATATACATATACACACAAATGTATTTGTATATGTTTTATATATAAATACATTTGCTCACCAGCATCCTTACAGAAACCATACCTGAAAGTCTGATCAACCTACATATACTCTGCAAGACAGACAACTCCACGAATCATTTTTAGTACATTCTTCCCTTAGCCTCTGTCCCAAGGGACGCCTTAACTGCTATAACGACCCTTCCCTCCATAGAGTATGTGCCCTGGAGTTAATTCTATGCCAACACCTCCTAAGGATCCTGGGCACTGAGCCAAGGACATCATACGTGCTCTATAGTGATGCTGGGCCATCCCCAGATGTAGGCAGAAACTCAGCAACAGTTTTTCATTCATTCCACGACAAAATGCAACTCCTGGTCCCCAAATGAGAATTACAGCGATTTTGTCTGTCTCCTGCTCTCTATCACAGCCCACTCTTGACCTTTATGAATTGTAGAAATCATAGCCTCATAAAGCTAAAAGACAACAACCTTCCAATGTCCTTTTTTTTTTTTTTTATTACAGCCACAGAAACTAAGGCCCAGAAATACAAAACAACTTAGCCCAAATCACATAGCTAGTTAATAAAGCAATTGGGACTGGATCTTGGGTTTCCTGAATCCCTGCCCACCAACCTTTCCATTACAATGCAGTATACTTTATCAGAAACTTAATTTTATCAGATGAGCTAGCTAATGTTCTGAAAAGCACAAAAAAGCCTGCGGTCTCTGAGGTGATAAGAAACAGAACAGGGAGAGAGTACATGTACATGTATAAACTGCATACAAGATATATGCAAAATAAATGCAGGGCAATTGTGAGGCAGGCAATAGTACTGAGCTGAGGGGATAAGAAAAGATTTATCATTTTATACTTACAAAGCGTCTCATGATGTCCTTCAGTCTTCATGTCAATGTTGTGTGAAATGGGATATAAATATTATTATCCTCATTTTTAAGATGGGAAAACTGAAATTCAAATAGGGAAAGTAATCAGCAAACCTTAAAGGACCATTATCATTGTGAACTATTGATTTTTTCTTGATGATGTTGTTGATATTAAAGTGACTTGACCAAGATTATACAGATAATCAATGGCAACAGCAGGGTTTGAATATGTCTTCTTAATCCTAGGCCAGTGGTCAACCCATTACATGATACTGACTTTCTATTGATGCACAAGTATCTTTCCCATATGTTCACTGAGAACTGAGCTACTCTTTCTAGCAGTCTCATATTTCCCTGAAGAAAAAAAAAGAGCAATAAGGTATTTTAAGATGTACTCTCTGATCCTAACATTCTATGATTTTATGACTCCAACAAATTCATTTGGAAAAATGATTCATCATCTGTAACAGGCACACGTAGACTTCACATATTATAGAGCTTTGGCTTCTAACTCAGGGAGTTTATAAACCAAATTAACTTCCAAAGCTAAAATGATGTTTTCTAACCCTTAAATAATCTATTCCAATGATCCTCCGAACATTTTTGAAGCATAAGCAGTTCAACCAGGACACCCGAGTCAAAATTTTCATTGTTCAAAAATAAAAGACAAAATTGAGTTTACATTTACATGGATGTGGAAATTTAGATTACACATATGGAAATATTTCCTCCCCTAGATAAGGAAACCCAAAAAAAAAAAAAAAAAAAAAAAGAGGTTTTAGACTTTAATTTCCTAGAGAGCTCCAACATTAGCAAGCAATAGCCTATCTTCCACAAGGTGATATAGATTTCAGTTTACACTACAGAATACACTGAGGTTCATCTCACATCTCCCCAACATGTTAAACATTTCCTGATAACAATGAGGCAATTAAAGGGAAGATTTCAATGAGAATCCTAGGAGATGCCTAAGTTCTGGCTAATGTTCAACAAAGTAATGTCCAACGTTAGCCTCAGGGACAAGTTAATGTTCAAGATTCAATCAATGTAAAGCTGAATACCAGAATATTCTATCCCACCTTTTCACAAATGGGAAGTTTAATTTACCAAGTCAATCTTCAGAACTACAACCAGAAATTTAAAAGTGCAATGCTACCTCAAATGGGTAACAATTCATCTTACAATGAATGTTAGCCAGGTCTTCAGGTTAATGCTGTACATTAGCCAGATAATACACATTTTGTCTAGTAAAGTTATCCTATGATCTCTCACGAATCTAGAAGTACTAGGGCACCCCCTGCTGAAAGATGGATGCCCTCGAGAAAAAAAAAAAATTATAGGATCTTAGATTTAGAACTAGAAGGAACCTTAGATTTATAAATGATCTAAAGATATTATGACTTCACAATTAACTTTGTTTTTAGCATCTACATGCAATAAAATCCTTAAAAGTATATGTATCTTCTATGCCAAAATAATCATAATCCCCTATATCTGTGTAATGTTTTACAGCATATAAAGAATTTCTGCACAGCTTATTTCTTTTAAAATCTTAAAAAATAAAATCCCACATGGGGAAGCAGAGGCAATATGGCATAGTAAAGGTAGGGACTCAGCTAAATTCACCCCCAGACCTCTCCAACTGTCTTTTAGTAATGACTCTAAATGAATTTTAGCATGTCAGAACCCACAAAAATAACAGAGGGGAAATTTTTTCTAGCCAAAGATGGCTTGGAAGATCAGCAGGAGGAATATGTTGCATCAGGGCACGATCCCCATGTAGGCCAGGCTACCACAGTCCACACCCCATGAAACCAGGAAGAGGATGTGGAGCCTCTAAATCAGTGGCAGTGGGTGGGTGGGGGTAAAGAAATCAACAGGAGAGCTAGGGCATACTAGGGTGTGAGGGGTTCCCCAGCCGATCAGACCTTGGGAGCCACTGAATCAACAGTGGTGGCTGTAGTGACAGGGTCAGCAATAGCCACCCAGGTAGAGAGAGCAGTGACTTCCAGAGATCTCAGTATACCTGTAGTAGGTCAGACCAGCTGGTCAGAGGGGGATTCAGGGGGTTTCTTTGCTGGCAAGGTGGCAAGATCCTGTTAGTTTTGCCCATACTCAGATCTGGAGTAGCAGTGCTGGCTCACAGGACAGATCCCTAGAAGGACCCCTGAAAACATCTGTGTAAAACCCCTGAAGCTTGGGACATTTCACCATTCACTCTGGAAATAAACCCCTACTTTTTACAAAGAATTAAAAGGGGATAGGTTGGGGAAATGAGCAAATAACAGAAAAAAAAAAAAAAGATTCTGATCATAGAAAGTTACTATGGTGACAAGAAAGACCAAAATACACATTCAGAAGATGATAACAAAGTCAAAGCTCATATATCCAAAGTCTCTAAGAAAAATAAGAATTGATCTCAAGCCATGGAAGAGCTCAAAAGGGAATTTTGAAAATCAAGTAAGAGGGATAGGAAAAATTGGGAAGAGAAATTAGAGTGATGCAAAAGGAAATACAAAAAGCTAATGAGGAGAAGAATGCCTTCAAAAGCAAAATTGACCAGATGGGAAAAGAGGTACAAAACCTCTCTGAGGAAAATAATTCCTTAAAAATTAGAACTGAGTAAATGAAGGCTAATAACTTTATGAGAAATCAAGATACAATAAAATAAATTCAAAAGAATGAGGAAATAGGAGAGAAATGTGAAATATCCCACTGGAAAAAATGACTGACCTGGAGAATAGATCCAGGAGGGATCATTTTTAAAATAATGGTCTACTTGAAATCCATGATCCAAAAAAAAAAAAACAAAAAGGAATTTGGACATCATCTTTCAAGAAATTATGAAAGATAACTGTCCTGAATTCCAGAGCCAGAGGGTAAAATAGAAATTGAAAGAATCCACTGATCACCTCCTGAAAGAAATTCCAAAATGAAAACTCCCAGGAATATTACAAGCAAATTACAGAACTCTCAGATCAAGGAGAAAATATTGCAAGTATACAGAAAGAGACAATTCAAGTATAGTGGAACTATAATCAAGATTATACAAGATTTAGCAGCTTCTACATTAAAGGATTAGAGGGCTTGGAATATGACATTTGGAGTTAGGATTACAATTAGAATCACTTACCCAGCAAAACTGAGTATAATCCTTCAGGGCAAAAGATGGATATTCAATGAAACAGAGGGTTTTCAAGCATTCATGATGAAAAGAACATAGCTAAATAGAATTTTTAATTTTCAAATACAGTACTGAGGAGAAGCATAAGGAGATAATCAGGAAAGAGAAATCATCAAGGACTGAAGGTTCATCTGTTTACATTCCTAATGGATGGATACTTGTAACTCATAAGAATTTTCTCATTATTATGGCAATTAGGAGTATATATATATATATATATATAGAGAGAGAGAGAGAGAGAGAGAGAGAGAGAGAGAGAGAGAGAGACAGACAGACAGACAAAGGGCACAGGTTATAAGTTGAATATGAAGAATTCTATAATAAAAATAAAATCAGGAAGTGAGAGAGGCATATACTGGGGGAAAAAGGAAAAGAGAGGTGGAACAGTGTAAATTATCTGCCATAAAAGTGACAAGAAAAGTTTTTTTACAATGGAGGGGAAGAAAAAGAGGAGAGGGGAGTGAGTGAACCTTACTCTCATCAGGACTGACTCAAAAAGGAAATAACATGAACACTCAATATGGGTACAGAAATCTATCTTACTCTGCAGGAAAGTAGGAAAGGAAGGAAGATACAGGAGAGTGATAGAAAAGAGAGCACATTAAGAATGGGGCTGGTCTGAAGCAAAACACTTTTGAGGAGAGACAGGGTAAAAGATAAGAGAAAATAGAATAAATGCAGGAAATGTAGTTAACAATAATAATTATGAAAAGAATTTCAAAGCAACTTTCTCTAAAGATGAGCTCATTTCTCAAATTTATAGAGTACTGAGTTAAAATTATTTTTAGAAAATGAGAATTATTCCCCAATTGATAAATGATCAAAAGATGCAGTCTATGCCCAAAATTCTATAAAATCATGCATATCCTTTGACTTAACACTACCCTTACTAGGTATGAATCCTAAAAGGGACTTTTAAAAAAAATTAAAAGACCCTATATGTATAAAAATATTTATAGCAACTCTTTTCTCAGGATAAAGAATTTGGAAATTGAAGGGATGTCTGTCAATTGGAGAATGACTGAATAAATTGTGGTGTGTGATTATAAAGGAATATTACTGTTCTAAAAGAAATGATAAGTAGGATGCTATCAGAAAAACCTCCATGAGCTCAAGAAAAGTAAAATATACCATGTACATAGTAATAGCAAAGTTGTGAGATGATCAACTGTGAATGACTTTGCTGTTCTCAGCAAAACAATAATCCAAGACTACTTTGAAGGACTTATGATGAAAAATGCTATCCATACCTGGAGAAAGAAAATTGTATCTGAATACAGACTGAAGCGCACTTTTTTTTAACTTTCTTTTTTTTTTTTTGAGGGCTTTTTTTTGGAGGAGAAAGGAGAAATAGGTTTTCTTTTGCAACATGACATTTATGGAAATGTTTTGCACAATTTCACATGGGCTTTCTCAATGGGGGGAGGTGGGTGTGGGAAGGAAGGGGTAGAATCTAGAACTCAAAATTTTTAAAACAAATGTAAAAAATTGTTTTACATGTAACTGAGGAAAATAAAAACATTAAAAAAAAAAAAAACAAGAACCCCATGTCACATATTAGTTGTTCGGTTATTTAAATTGGTGACTCCATGAACAATACTGCCCGTGGGATTTTCTTAGCAAAGATATTGAAGTGGTTTGCCATTTCCTTCTTCATTGGATTAAGACAAACAAAAGAAAATGATTTTCCCAAAGTCACATAGCTAATAAGTGTCTGAGGCCAGATTTGAACTCATGAAACATTTCTTCCCTTCTCTCTGCCACCCTCACCATTATCACCATTCAATTCAATCCAACAAACATTTATCAAGTGCTTGCATAAAGATAACCAAAGGATTATACAAGAATATAGCATCTACGTGGAGATGTGTTATGAACAGCAAGTACTACAGGTGTGAAGCACAAGGATATCCTTTTAGGGAGTGTTCTGAGAGAGGAAGTTCTTTACATCTCCAACCTATCTCCCTTAGGTGGAAATTTTTAATTTATCATCTTTGCATCTCATATGCCACCTTGTGGACACTCTTAACTTTATGGGTTGTTAGTTCCAAAGTTTTTCATATTTTATAAAAACCGAATGGGCATTGCCATCACAAGCCTTAATCTAGCAAAAAATAGACATTTTACTCATTGAAACATTGATTGCACTATGCTATTTCTATTTAGCTACCTGACTTAGGTAATATATCTTTATTCTTATAAACTAATGACATAGAAGCATATGAGGGAAATGAATAGTAGCTAATTTCAATGAAACATGCCTCCCATAACACATGGGAAGAAGAACAGTATTAATACTTTTACTTTAAGCTAACCATGGTATAGCAGGATTTTTAGACTATAAAATGCTTTCTGAGAGCAAATTACTTGACCTCAAATATATCTAAGTCAATAAAATAAGCAACTATATTATAAGCAGAAAATGGATATAATTTTTTTCATTTTTCATGGGAATCCAAAGACCAAATGAAAAACAATCTCTACTTTCAGTGAGCTCATATTCTATTGAGGTGGGGGGAGGAATGGAAGAGATTCAACATTTACAAATAAAAACCAAAATTATTTAAGTATAGAGATCAATAAACTAAAGAAAAGAAAATTATAGAGGAAAAGGTCACTTAAAAAGATGACAACTGAGTCAAACTTTCAAGGAAGCTAAATATTCAACATTTCTTTGAACCTGTCATCATTGACTTGGAAGATTTAGAGTGTATATTTCTCTATTTTTTTTCACTATTTAAAAAAAAATTATCCTTTTGTTTTGTTTTGTTTTCTTAAACCAAGGTTTCCCAGCATCCCCAAATCAAATTTCTTTCAGTCGGTGAATAAACATTTATTAAATTCCTACTCCGTGTCAGATACTGTACCAACTACTGGGTATACAAAGAAGGCCAAAATACAACCCCTGCCTTCAAGGAGCTTACAATCTAATGGGAATGACAACACATAAAAAGAAACTGAAAAGGTGGACAGTTGGAGAGATAGGTGAGAAAAGTATTCTTCAAAGACCTGAAGTCACATGGGAATGATAAGATAGTTTTTCTGGGACCCCTATTTAAATGGGGGGTCTTGGGAGAAGTTCTTTGATCTCCACTCTTTCCAATCTGACAAAGAGAGGGGTCCAAAGCCAACGGTTACTGGGGAAATGTGAATTTCAGAGTTGATGAATTCTTGCAGAAAGTTGAGTTACTGGAGAAGGATCCAGGAGATCAACCAGATGGCAAATAATAAGTGATAGAATGTTGGCATATTAATGTCACAGGTCATTGATTGAAACCCTGTTCTTTTATAGATGAAAAGAGTAGGACCTAAAGAACTGAAAAGATTTTTTCAACATCCAACTCACCTGACTCCCAACCCCATGATCTTTCTACCAGATTGAGCTGAAGGGTTCATAGGACCACAAATTGGAAGTTGAGGGAAAACAGAGGTCCAAACCCCTTATTTTAGAGTTGAGGAAACTGAAAACAGAAATTTTAAGTACTTGCCCAAGTTTACCATAACTCAGTCACTTAGAAAATGCTGAACTTCTTTGTCAATGAGCACTTCAAGTCTAACTTTAGGATCTTTATCTAAGAATAATACGGAAAGTTTAACATGAAGTTGGGTGTGGTCATTTGTGCAGACTGATTGATAGAAAATAAAATGCCTATCGGAGAATCCTTCCAATACAGTTACCTAATGTAAATTCATACATATTAGTAACATTAAGGAAACAATGTTAAGAATGTCTCAGCATATTTGTAAGAGACTCCCTACTTTTCAAATAGTTTTCGTATACATTATTCTATTAGATTTGCTCGTGGCTTCTTTGGGCTCTTCATTGCTGTCTCTTTTATTACTGTCTGTTAGAGATGGAAAGCAGCCCCTCACAATAGTAGCACTACCTCTGCCTTTTATGGACTGGCTCCACAACTAACCTCTTCACAGAACATCTGAGTCCTTGTGAACATCCTTTTTGTCATGTTGCTCTCTTTCTCTTTGTTGAACTTTTATAACAATCCCTCCCTTTTTTCCCCTCCTTTCATATTTGGAGGTAAAGAGGTTAAGAGCAGTCCTTGGTCCTCTCAAATTATACAGTCTTTTCTGAGCATCTACTACGTTTTTAGGGGATCTGAGGAATAAAATAGTTGGAAGGAGCACAAAGGGCACAGTATTACTCCAAAAGTCCTCACAACTGTCATTAAGCCTGAGAAGTTACTTCTGGAAAGGGAACCAGCTTTCCCCACTAAATGCCAATCATAGGACAGACAAGTCAGCCTAGCTAAAGCCAGGCACCCTGAGGAAACATAGGTACCAGGAAAGCTAATCCACTACTGTCCCTTTAGCAACCATCCTTCTTCACATCCCAATAGAGACAGTCCCTGGAAAAGAGCAATGTTTCTAGGATTGCAGCCATCATCCTGAAAAAGAGCCTCTGTAAAGATGCAGCCTGGCAGTTAACTGCTCCTGCAGGTACTAAAGCTATACCTATAGAAGACCCAGAAAACAAAGTTCTTATCCCCAGAGTCCTTAGTATTGTCAAATGGTTCAACAGCAAAAACCGATATGATTTTATCAGAAAAAATAATATTAAAGAAGAGGGATTATTATCTGTTTTGCTACTATACCCTACACCATGGGACATTCAATTTGATTTGCAGATGAAAGCTTCCATATAAATCTCCACTAGAAATCAGGGAATGTCTTACTTTTCTGTTTATATCCTCAGGAACTTAGCACAATGCTTTGTATACAGCAAGAGTTAAATAAATGTTTTATTCATTTATTAGAGTACAAATAAGAATTACTAGCGCTGGACTGCCTTCAGACTTCACACAAAGAAGCAGATTAGTTAATAAGGAATACAACTGAAGATACTAGAAATAGAATAAGTTAAAAATCCTCAATTAAACAGAAAATTAGAAATCTTGAAAATCAAAGGAGAGATTAATAAAATTGAAAGTAAGAAAACTATTGAATTAATAAATAGAAGTAGGAACTTATGTTATGAGAAAAAACAATAAAATAGATAATCCACTGATTAATTTTATTTTAAAAGGAAAACCAAATTACCAGTATCAAAAATGAAAAGGGTAAATTCACCACCAAAGAAAAGGAAATTAAAGCAATTATTAGAAGCTATTTTGCCCAGTTATTCCCTAATAAATCTCACAATCTAATTAAACTGAATGAATATTTACAAAACTATAAATTGCCAGATTAACAGAGAAGGAAATAGAATACTTATATTGTATTATACAATATGTATTACAATCTTAGATTGTAATGGAATACTGTTGTATTATAAGAAATGACAAGCGGGATAATTTCAGAAGAACCTGGAAAGTCTTGCATGAATTGATGCAAACTGAAGTGAGCAGAGAAAGAACTGAGTCTGAAGGCAGATTGAAACATACTACTTTTCTTTTTTGTTTTCATTTTTTCCTCATTTCTTTCACAACATGATTAATATGATTGCACATAGATAATCTATATCAAATTGTATATATCAAATGTATAATCAAATTGCTTACTGTCTCAAGAAAGAGAGAAGAAAGGGGAAGGAGAGAATTTGAAATTCCAATTTTTTAAAAGTGAATGTTAAAAATAATTTTCACATACAATTGGAAAAAATAAAATGTTATTTTCAAAACAAAATATTCAATTCAATTCCATAAGCATTTATTAACTATGATTATTTGTTATTATAGCTTTATTAACTTGGTAAGGCTTTAGGTATCCAACTCAAACCCTTCAAGAAAGTTACAATTTAGTTGGAGAGAGAAAGCAAACATAAATGTGGCAATGAAAGACAAATGTAACATTCAACTTGATGGCATTGATTTTTAAATGCAATAATAGTTCAGAAAATGAGATAGACAAGGTCAGGGAAGTTTCCATGGTGGAGATGATGTCAATATTGGGCCCTGAAGGACAGGCAGGATTTTAATTATAAGAAGAGGGAAACTGCTCTGAGCCTGATACCAGTCTGTCATGGTATAGTGAAGGAGCTTTCGTCAAGCATTCTGGAATTGTGAATTCAAAGCCTAGTTCTTTCACTAACTTACTGCACAATTTTAGATAAACCATGTCACCTTCCTGAGCCTCAGAAAATGAAGGGATTGTACTTAATATTCTTCAAGGCTTCTTCTAATTCTAACAATCCATGTATATCTGATTGGGGATTATCTTCACTTATTTGCTGCAGCCCAACACGGGCTGTGACTGTTGCATACTGTGTCACAGTGGGACATATCCCATTCTTTACCTTGCTATACCTACGCCTGTTCTGTAGCTACTGCTCTTAGTGGGCACCAAGCTCTGACTCTTCAGCTTTACTTAGACCTCCTTCTGCGTTCATCTTCTTAGAACCTGGCAAATGCCAGCTCACTTTGGATAACGTATGTAAAAGTTTCCTAAAAACAGAAATGGAAACCCAGTTGCAGCTCAAATCAATACCACTGGAGATTGTCAGGGGACTAAAAATACAAAAATGATTAGAGGAAATATGTAGCTTGACCAGTGAAGTATATAAATTGTTTCTGGACTGCAGCAATCCTACCTCCAGATCCCAGTTAAAGTAAATTGCCTGCAGGCTCCCAAAATAAAAATGAATTGGTGGATAAATATAAGATTATCTTTTTTAATAGTTTTTTTTACATATTCTTACAACTTCCTAGATAGATTTCCCTTTAGGTGACAGTCCTGTTCCTGAAAGAATTTCACTCAATTAAATCTGAAGTTGCAAAGCATTAGGGAACCTTGGTGTAAAAGGTCTCCTGTGGTGATTCTTTTTGTCAGGCAAAGATACACCCTCTCCTTTATTTGTTTTTATAAACTGGACATTTCAGAGTTGTTTTTGTTCTTAAATCTCTCCTTAAACAAATAGAAAAGGCAGGGGAAAAGCAGAGAGAGAAAAATGTAAAAACAAAAAACAAGGGAATACCCCCAAATGAGGAAAATGTGGTAAAAGTGAGAATTCTTGGCAAGGACAAAAGCTGGTAGCATTCACTGTGTTCTACTAATGTTCATGGGAATGCTCTGAAATATGACAAGTTGTCAAGCTCAGAAGACTAATCACCTTTTCCTCCCTTCTCAGCCCCTTCTCCAAGTAATTTCCTTCATTTGTCTTCACCTGCAAGGTCATCCACAGGGACAGGAACACTCATATGATTTCAAGTTGGAAGGGATCTGAGCAAGCATTTGGTCCAACTCACTCAATGTTACAGTTATAGAAATCAAGTTCCAAAACAAGGTCTCACAAACTGCACTGATAGGCTCTGCCCCTAAGCTCTCCAAACTTCATAACTAGCACTCTTTGCACTAAAGACAGAAATGATTTCTAGTTGAGTCAAATCATTGCCCCATTTGTCAAGATCCTTCATATTACCAGAACTGACTGCAGATTTTTGGTGTCTTATAGAAGCACAGTGGATAGACCTAGGATCATGTAGGCCTAAATTCAAATCCTGCTTCAGAGAATTATTTGCTGTTCGGCATTTAACTCTATCTCAGTTTTCTCATCTGAAATAAGAGATGATAAAAGGTATGATAATAATAGCACCTACTTTCCTTGATTGTTTTGTGAGGATTAAATGAAATATTTGTAGAGTACTTTATGAACCTTAACATATTATATAAATGCTAACTATTGTTATCATTATTACCATCATCATTATAATTTATGACTATTATTATTATTATTATATTATTATTATTATTGACTTTACTGGCTTCCTGGCTCTTATCTGTCTGTCTAGATTCTAACTGCTATTTGGCTTGATTCTCTCTCTTTAAATCCTGGATATGGTGTCATGTAAGTCAGGCTCTAATACCAGGGCTGAAACTAGTTGTATAACTGGATAAAACCTTAGTTTCTTTATGTGTGAAATAGCTAACATATATAAAAATGTTTCCTATACCTTGACTTATTTGAGCATCAGAGTAGTCCTTTAAGATGCTTAAGTGCCTTACTTAAGTCTGTGAGTGGAAAGTACTAGTATAGGTGTTTCTAACCCCATTTTACAGATGGATAACCTGAGACTGAGAGAAGTTAAAGAATTTGCCTATAAATAGTTTCAAAAGTTGATTGTATATCAAGGTCTTCATGATTCCAAGCCCATCATTTAATCCACTAGAACATACTAATGCTGTCTGTAAAATAAGGGAAAGTTTTTATAACTCCTTCAACTGATTTTATGGGGAGGGAAACAATATTCCAAAAGTAATTTATTAAAATGAGCAAACCAAAACAAATAGACTCATTGAAGACTATTGAGTTATGACATTTGATCTTCACAATGATCCTGTCAGATGGATAATATCACTATTTCCATATAATTAAGGAACTGAGTCTAAGAGAAGTTAAATAACTTACCGAAGCCACATAAGATTTGAATTCAGATCTTCCTAAATTCAACACCCTATCCATTGCCCCCTCTCATCAGTTAGTGAATGGTCAAACAACTTGCGGTATATGAATTTGCTACAACAAAGACTCAGTATATCCTTTTCAAGAAATTTGTGAGTAAAGGAACTCAGTTAAGAAACATGGCAGCCCTGTGAATTAAAAGGACCATTTCTTTTTGAGGAATAGGATAATCTGGGTATTTTTATTAAGTATATGTGGAGAAACCAATAGAAAGAGTTGATTAGAGATATAAAAGAGAGAAAGTAGCTGATTGCTGTAACCAAGTGCAGAAAGAAATAAAATGAAATAAGAACTAGAAACTGATTTTATCAAACAGTAGTGATATCTTTTCCACCAGTTTTGAAAAAAAAAAAAAAAAAGGAAGAGAGGATAATGGATAATACTAAGAAAGTTTGGAAAGCTGAAGGAAATCCTTTTGGATGTTATCAATTCCAGTGAAGTAAAAGGATAAAATTATATCCTGGTAATGTTGGGTATTGCTTGAGAAGAGAGGAAAATTCCTGAGAAGAATTCAATAGTAAGTCAATAAAAATCATAGACTTTGAGCTATAAGTTACCTTGGAAATCATATTGCATGTCCAAGAAACAGATGGGCTGGGTTTTGATCATATGTATATGGTGTTTTGAGCTCTATGAATTTGGGATTAGAAATGAATGTGAGAGATTAAACTGTAATGAACAACTGTGATAGGCTTGGCTCTTCTCAACAATGTACTGATTTGAAGCATTTCCAATAGACTTGGGATGCAAAATGCTATCCATATCCAGAAGAAAACTATGAAGACCAAATGTGGATTGAAGCAAGGAATTTTCACCTTTTTTGTTTGTTTGGTTTTTTTTTCCCCTTTTGGTCTGATTTTTGGTACAACATGACAAATATGGAAATGTGTTTAAAGGGATCACACATATTTAACATATAACAAATTGCTTGCTATCTTGAGGAAAGGGGGAGGTAAAAGATGGAGGGAGAAAATTTTGGAACATAATCTTACAAAAATGAATGCTGAAAACTGTTTTATAAGTATTTACAAAATTAAAATAATACAGAGAAAAAATAATGAATGTGGGAGAAATAAATAAATAATAACTAGTGAAGTGGGGGAAGTATAGAGTAGCTGTGGTGCTCAGGGTCTGGGAATCTGGGCTTTTCTCTTTTTTTGCCATTATTTGCAAAAATGGGAACTTTGGAATGGTTTTCAATACCAATCCAGCAGACTTATGCCTATCTCTATCTTTGAGTAGCATGAGCAGACATTATTGAAGGCTGACTCTCACCTTAGGCAGTCATAAGAGCATAGATTCATGAAGGAACCACAGAAGCTATTTTATCCTAATTTCTTATTTTAGAGATAAGAAAAACTAAGGCCCAGGAAGGATGAATGACTCAATCAGAGTCACACAGGCAGAATGGATCATGACTGAGCAGAAAGAATCCTAGATTTGGAATTACTTTGATTTTGTTTGAATTCTGATCACTATGGAAGCCACTTTACTTTCCTAAACTTCATTTTCTTATTTGTAAAATGGTAATAATAATAATGACATTGCCTACTCTACAGGGTTGTGTGAGGAAAATGTTTTGATTCATGCTATTTTCGATATTTCCCTAATTGATCCTTCTCATCATATTCATCTCATTTTTATCTTTCTATCTTGATGCTAATTTTGACCTTTGTTCTGACTAATCAATTATCTGCCCACTCACAGACAATATTTTTCCAATATTTTGGTTTCCCACCAAAAAACAGTCATTTTCTGATGGCTAAGATATAGTTAGTTTCATTTTCTATTAATGCTGTTCAGTGTGTATGTCCAGAACTTTTCTACTCTTCTTGGAAGTTTTTGTGATGTACAGGCATTCTGCACGTATTCTAATTCTTGAAATTGAATTTTATCTTGTGCCTGCCTTCACATTGAAGTAACAAAGCATCAACATGTGTTGACTTGGTTTGGAGCATTTTGTCACGTTCTTCCTAAATTCTTCTCTGTTGCATTATTCTCTACAACAAATGTTGACACTTGCAATTACTTTCAAGACGATGTTTTTTGCTTATGCTTATCATAAACATTGCAAAACAAGATGCAAACTATGAACTAGCTAGAAAATCTAGGTACATCCTAGAGCTCAACTATCCAGAAGAATAAAAAATTCTCAGAGCTTTATGTTGCAGTTTTATGTCACAAATATTTTAACAATACAGAAATACCAACCATTCCTCAAGAATGAAAAGGGTGGTTTTCTCATTAAGGTAGAGACCAAATGAGCCTTTGAAACCCAGAGGGCACCCCCGTGGAGTATGTGATGGAAACTCCAGACTGTACCGTGAGCAGGCAGATAGATAGCTGGACAGACGTGCCATGGTTCCTCAAGCTACCAACCAACGCATATTTTACACAAGGTTGGCTGTGGGAAGTATTTTCTGTTTTAAAAGCAATAGGAAGAGTTGACATGAATAATACATTTTTATCTTTGCCAATATTTTAAAACAAAGCTGCAGTGCCGTCTTACTTCCAATCTGCTTACATTTTGCATTATGCTTCAGCAAGGATGTTTTAGCAGGAATTTCATTTGAAATCCAAAATTGTTTATGCTACCACTTCAAATTCAAAGCAACCTGATATCCACAGATTCACCATTGTAATGGATTTTTAAACACATTTATTATCACAGAATCGTTGCTGAGAAGAAAGATAACAACTGTAGCACAAACAGGAATCCCTTCATCACATTTCCCAAAGAGATTTTCTGTGAAGAGTAGGAAGACTAAGCAAATATTCCAACTTAGGTTCAGACTAAGGAAATAGGAGCTTTTGTAACTCAAAAGTAAATTGTTGCTAGCCTCAGATAAGTTTCTCAAAAGCTTCTTGGAAAATGATAGCATGAAATAGAGATGAATTTGTGTTTTGGACACAAAAGAGAAAATAGGTCACTCAGTACAGTGTTCCTACTTTACTGAGGCCAAAATCTCAGAACTGAAAGGGGCCATAAACATCAGTGATTCCAATCATTTTGTAGATTAGGAAACTGAGGTATAGATAAATAAATTAATCTCTACTGCAGACACTTAGTGTTATTACCACTAACAGTAGTAGAATCTAGGACTCTTGATTCTTAACTCAATAATTTAATTATTCTACTCAGTATCAAATACACCATCCCCAGACTTGGGGAAGTTTTGGGAAAGAAAGTTTGTAATTTTTAGCTTCTTTCTAAGCCCATTTAGTCTAGGAATACTTTCCTTCTGCTATGATCTTCCTGTCCTCAGTTACCCAGTGCTACATGCAATAATGCTCTGCCTTTTGAGTATATCTTAAACCTTTTCCTTTTCTTCTCCCTTCAGAATGTACCTTCCCAGTCTTTCTGCCTTCAGAGCCAAACTAAATGATTACAACAAATTTGGGGGAAAAAATGATATCAAGAACTAATTCAAAAACAAACTCATGGCAAAGATGTTAATCGGTGATAATGAGATTTTATGTGTTAATTTACCCTTGGAGATAATATTGTTCTTTTATGAGGATCACTTAATAAAGGAATCACTGATTTGTAAATTTCAGTCACAAAGGTATGGTTAGTAAATTGAGTTATTTCTAGCTGTATCTAACTAGTAGACTAGTCCTGGTCTGGTTAGACTGGTAGACTACAAAGAAGGATACGCTACCAAATACCACATTGCAACCCAGTTTGCAAAAACTAGAGAAGTAATTTGATTTCAGTGGATCTGCCAGTCAACATATAATGCCTTTATTAAACCTCCCATTCAGTACAAAAGGGAAGAACTCTGTTACCTTTGCATTTCATTTGAGTACTCAAGTAAAGAGACTAGTCTTTAAGTCAGACAGGAACTAGTGCATGGTGACTTGATACATACTGTAGGGGGAAAGGAGCATCTACCCGAAACTCATAAAAGCAAATTTTACCCAAATGTGAAAAATGTTGGCATAGTCTTCAGTGTGGAATATGATCACAATGCTGGTTAGAGGCACTTGTTTTGAATAGATTCAAATCTCTAGTGTATGGGCTAAAGAAGCACAGCAAGAGAGGCCCTGATAATACATAATGTGAAGGAAAATGTTTACAGAGAACCTGTTGAAAGATGGAACAGTAGACAAAAATTATTCCATTTGTGAAGATGAAACAAAAAGAGAAAGGAGGACACAACAAGAGGATACAAAATCACCCTGATTATGGTACCAGTGAAGAAGCAGTTATCTACTATTACAGCTGTGTCCCCAGGCGAATGTAGGAGTGATGGATGTACCTCAAAGAGTCATGGTGTAAGAAACTGAATTCCTAGGACTCAGTATCAGGAAACAATGATGGATCAGGGATGGAGATCATCATAACACACACACACCCAGAACAATGTTTTCTAATTGATAATGAAGTAATTTTTTCAAAGAGAGTAGAATTATTTTTCTGCTATAAAGGTAAATTACTCGGTCATAAATGTGTCAAGATAATTGGAAAGAATTATCAATTGGTAACTTTGACGCCAAAGATAACAATCAAGAAAAAAGTGATAACAAAAGATTCAAATTTATCAAAATTTAAAGCTATAAGATAGCAAAGTTTTGCTGAAAATGTTATCCAAAGAATATCAAAGAACTGAGAAGTAGGAAAAAATCTCTAATGCAAGACAATTCAGATGTAGGATAAATTAGAAAGGGATGTAGAACAAAAGCCTTCCTTAACAAGAAATAAAGGATTTTCAGATGTTGGATAGGAATCAGCAAGATACTACAACAAACTAATAGCTTAATAAAAAAAATTCTTTAAAAGGCTGTAAAGAACATTTTTTTTCTTTAGCTTTCTTTTTTCTTTCAGCTAGATGACATAATGAATAGAAGGCTAACCTTTGAGTAAGGAAGACTCATCTTTCTGAGTTCAAATCTGACTTTAGCCACTTACTAGCTGTGTGATCCTAGGCAAGTCACTTAACCCTTTTATCTCAGTTTTCTCATCTATGAGCTGGAGCTGGAAACTGTAAATTATTTCATTATCTTTGCCAAAAAAAAAACCCAAAAGAGATCAGAAAGAGTCAGAAATACCTGACATACCTGAACAATAACAGAGAAAATGTCTACATTGAAACAATTCAAGAATGTTAAATTCCAGCTTGTTTTCCTTTCAGACCAGAGAACTCTTCTTTAAAAAATAAAAATAAAATATGTTACTTTCAGTGGAGCAAATATTGAACATAGAATTCTATGTTCAATATTTGCTCCAATGAAAGTTGCATAGAATTTTGTATAGGACTGAAGGAGACTCCAGTTCAGAACAAGGCAGGGACTATGAGCTAAATCCAGAATCAATAACGTTCTCGCATAAAATCTCAATTTAAGAATCCTTTAGAGTAAAAAAAAAAGTCATAAAGGTTAGAAATATTGATAGTAAGCATATACCATTAACCAAAAAAGATACAAAAGAAAAAGGGTCTACAGAAGAATTAAAAATATCCAACCTATACATATGCCAAAAGAGAATATAGAAGTTGTTATTCATTCAGCTCTATATGTTGTTGAATTATGTATAATGTTGCTTTGTACTTTTGATGTGTAAATGCTATGCTGCATGTTAAGATGCATGATTATTCTATTCAATTAAATTCTATCTAATCTATTTAAATTAAATTTAGTAATTTAATATTGTCATTATTATTAATAGTAGTAGTGTTGTGTTACTTCCATTCAAAAATTTTCTACCTCAATTTTCTCATCTGTGATATGAGTAATCATAAATTTAATGTTAGAAAGGTTCTTAAGAAGTCATCTGGTGTAACCTTTTTATTTTATAGATAAGTAACCAAGACTCAGAGAAGTTAAGTATCTTGCTCAAATTCCCTACACATAATAAGTGGCTGAATAAGGTTTTTGAACCCATGACCTCTGATTCCAAATCCAGTGAACAATGCTGATTCTTACCATAGCTTTTGTTTGCTCCCTAAGGCAATCTGTTGGATGCTTTTTAAAAAGAAAACAGAGTTTTCATGTGCTCAAAATGTTTTACATTCCATCATTTTGCTTTCACATTGCAAAGGAATTCAATGTACATGTTTAATCAAATAAAAATATTCAAAATGGAGTTGTTTATTTTAATCCTATGGGAAGAAGGATGATGGAGTAATAGGTAAGAAATCAAAAGAAGAAAGAAATAGGAAATAAAAGCTATATCAGTAGTATGCCCTATAATAACTACTTCTGAAGGTAACCACAGTATCAAAAGTTATTCATTAAAGATCTTAAAAATTGGTTGCAAATGGGGACAAGTAGTAGATAGGGCACAGGACTAAAAGACAGGAAAACTGAGTTTGAGTCCTAGCTCAATCACTTTGTGGTTGTTTGAACTTGGTCAAGATGCTTACATCTTCTTTCATATATAAAATGATCTGTTGGGACCAGATTTCCTTACAGTTCTTCCCAGGTCTAAATTGTCTAAGTATAATAAAAAGTACAGTATGCTGAGCTAAGGTAGGAAATACATAAATTGGAGAACAAATGAATCTTTGCATGTTCAAGTGAAAAAATTAAAATGATTTTCACTTCTAGCAAGTCAGTTTATTAAGAAAAACAAGCCCTAGAGGGAAAGTTTCATTACCATGAGTTCTTACTCATCATATAAAAAATATATTTATTCTTTCTCATTTGTTCATCAAAATTGTACTGTCCAACATTCCAGGGGGAAATGAAATCCTATTTTTTTCTCAAGCACGGGCAACATTTAAAAAGCAAAAAAGCTGACTATTTTCTGTTGTTGTTGTTTTTTTCTCACTGAGTTAGCATTTGTCTTGACAATAGCAATGAACTTGAAGTATGGTGAAACCTGGCATCAAATCCCAGCTTGGACATGCTAGGACTGACAGAATCTCTCTGACTTTTGGTTTCCTCTTCTGTAAAATAATCTTAACAGCATATTTGAACTTCAAAAGGCTACTGTGAACCTCAAAGCTGTATCGAAATTCAATTTGCTATTGCAGTCTCCCTCTCCTCAGGTGTCCCTCCCAATTAGATGATTTCACCAGGAGTGAGGGATGCCAGCAGCCTGTTCAGCTGGCAGGTTGTTTAACCCAACCCTCCTTGTGTTTGTTCCTCTAAACTCAATTATTCTGTGGGCTCAAATTATATTGAATTATGCTTCTCACAATATTCGAAATGGCTCATTTGTTCAGGGAATTACATGACTCTAATTATATCACAAAAATGCTGACAACCAAAAGAACTAATGAAATGAAGTGCGTCACCAGCAGCAGTCCCTAGAAAGTGGAGTGTTATGGCATGTTTAAACATTGCTATGAATGCCAGTCAAGTGCAAAATGAATGGAAACAAATGCTATTAAGTCTAATGATGACTTCTGCTTCTAGAACACCTCTAGTTCCCAGTGTGTCTCTGTAAAACTCACTACTTCTACATTCATGCTGGACCCTACTAGTTGGAAGAATAATCAAGTGGTTGTCTTTCCAAAAACATTTACTATTTCCCAAAAATTACTCTCATTTTGTCAGTACCTAGCTTTAAAACCTTCAGAAGCTCTTTATTATGATCCATCATGTCCAAGTCCCTATACTGGCTTTTCAAAGTTCTCCTTAATCTTGGGTGAACATTACCCTACTCAAAGTTTCCCAATGCACACTTTCCGATTCAATAAGGGCAGTCTATTCATAGGACCCATCACATGGTATGATGACATTGCCCATTTGGGGACATTTTGTAACTGTTCTCATATTGTGATCCATATCTGTACTTCTCTTCATCTTTATGTTATGCTTCTGTTTGCCAAACAACTAAACCAACACAAAAAGGTGGTTAAAGCATTTTATTCCTCTTGCAAGCTACATACCTTATAAAGGCTAAAAGAATGGATATATTTACTTATAGGTCAAAGAAAATAAATGGAACTAGTCCTGTCTTGGGTAGGTTCTCATCAGTTGCTACTTTGTTTGTGGCTGCCCAATACATGTCTACTATGAAGCCTCTTATTCTCAGTGCTACCCTCCATGATTTCTCTATCCTTGCTGCATTATTCACACTAGCTAAATTTAGTAGTTAGTATGATGCATCACTTTAAGCCTTCCAAAGAGTTTTACAGATATTAACTTATTTGAGCCTCATAACAATCCTGGGAGGTAGGTCATAAATGAGGAAATTGGGACTGACTTACTCTCTCTCAAGGTTACCCAGTTAATAAGTGTCCGAGGCAAGATTTGAACTTGGGTTTTTTCTAACTCCACAGCAAACACTATCCACAGTCATCTAGCTGTCTAGATGCCTCCATAGGTCCACATGGAGGACAGGATCATCCATCACTATCACCATTTGCTGTCATGGTTCCTTTGTTCTGTAGCGCAGCTTTGTTCTATCCATACTCCTCCAGCAGATGGCATCTCTCATCCTAATACAATGGAATAAGTTTGACATGCTAGTTGGGCTAGTAGGACCAGTCTGATTAGATCAGCGAATGTCTGTAGAAAAGTAATGAAGAACAAGACTGGATTTATAAAGTTAGGACTCATCTATTCAACAGGGTCCTTAGAGTGTAATGTAAACTGGGTTTGATCCTGGTCAACTACTTACCAACTGTTCTATCTTGGGCAAGTAACTTCACCTCTCCGGGGTTACTGATTAATATATAAAATAAAAGGATCAAAACCAGATGATCTCTCAGGCTGCCCTCTCTCTTGTCTAAATCCTAAGATCTCCCCGAGTATCAGTTTCTCCATTTTGCAAAATATGGATAATAACATTTCCAATACCTACCTCACTGAATTGAGATGAGGAAAGTACTTTGGAAGTTAAACCTCATTTGGACATTAGCTATTAATGAGATATAGCAGAAGACATCCAACTTGAAATGGGAAGAATGGGGAGGGAGAGGTGGAAATGAAGCGATAAAGTAGAAAGCAGAAATTGATCTGAACACAGTTAAGCCGGACAAACATAAAACTATCCCTTCTTGCTGCTTTCAATTTAATAAGAGAGGGTAGCCCATGTTTTTCATAATTTATTCCTACACAATATGAATTCCTAAAAAGAAGTTGCTAAGTCTCATGCCTTCTTTGGATAGCAACTGCAGTTGTGCTCCACAAAATCTTATGTGAGGATGAGATTATTAACAGTAACAGTGATGATGTGGGGTTTATATTGAATGTGTACCTTGGTTAAAAGAACTAGTGGTTCAATGTTTTAAAGGCATCATGGGGTATGAATAATTGCTTACAAGTTAGATGCATTTTTTGCAAAAGCCTTTTTCCATGTATTATTAACAAGTATGAAAAATATATTAAATGCCACAATGATAAAGTATGGCACATTACTTATCACCAGTGCACCCAGCATAAGAATAATTTACTTGTTTACATTTGGATATTGCTTTCCATATTAATGCCTGTCACATGGTAAAAATTTAATAAATGCTTGTTGACTGACTGACTGACTTAATATAGGAATGGAAAATGGGAAAATTCTGAATGTTCAAAAACTAACAACATCCATTAACAAGTATCAATACAGATGGCAATAAAGCCATTTCCTGACTCCATGCTTTTGCACTGATCATCCCTTCCCCCCAGCACTAGAATGCACTCCTTAATTTCTGCTTCACAAAGTACCTCATGTTCTCAAGATGAAGTTCAAATATCACCTGCTACATGAAACCTTTCTTTACTTCCTCAATTAAAAGTGACCTACTTTCTTCACTAGCATATATGCATATATATATATATGGAGAGAGAAAGCATTTATTCCTTCTGTATATATAGACATATTGAGAGTCTCCTTAGAATGTAAGCTGCTTAAGGATAGAAATTATTTCACTGATGTGAAATCTAGCATGATATATGGCACAAAAAAAGATCCTTAATAGAGATTTGTTGATTAACTGATTCAACAAGGGGAAACAATCCCAAACAATGGAAAACCTAAGATCTACTTCTATTTAGCTTTGAAATATAAGCAAGAGCACTAACTCAAAAACCCCAGCATATTATCTCATTTGCCCCTCACATTTCAACCCTTCTGCCAGCACATGGGGATGGTGAAAAGGAACAAACTTTAGATCATCTAAAAGGAAGACAATGCATGTTTAGGGAATTAAAGGCTAACTGTAATGACTAAGACTTCACCAGTCAATCTAATGCTACATTACATCTATCATGAGTGCCATAAATGGCCATGTCCTTTTGTTTGAGTGTTTGCTTGCTATTTCTATTCCCGAGGTAATGGGAACTTGCAATTAACCCATTTTCTATTTAACAGCTTTTTCTTTGGTCAAGTAAGAGTCAATGATTAGGTAAGAAATTGGGCAGCATATTCACAAGCTAACTATGCTCAGTGATCAGAAGAAGTTTAGAAGGAACAAAGAAACAAGTATTATTAATCACTTGCTTTGTACTAAACACTAAATCGTTATGTACTTCACAAATATTATTTCATTTGATATTCAAAAACAATCATGACAGTTATTATTCACATTTCATAGATGAGACAACTAAGGTAGACAGTGGTTATGTGACTTGCCCAGGGTCACCCTACTAGTAAGTATCTGAAGATAAATTTGAATCAAAATCTTCCTGACTCCAGGTACAGTGCTCTATCCCATTTAACCTCTAGGCACTCTAAGTAAGGGAAAGGCAAAATTCCTAGGATAAATGGCAAAATCTCTAGATCATTTCCACTTTTTTCTATTTTATTTTCAGTTTATGATATAAAAGAAAAATGTCAATAACAGTACAATAGAAAAGATTGCACAAGAAACTTCAAATCAATTATGTGTAAATTAGCATTCCATTTAAAATATATAATAAAGTTTCAAGTAAATTTTCTTCTTTTTATTTCTTCCCTCATTGCCTTCCCCACCCAAGATGGTTATCATCAGATACAAATAGAATTATGTATATTATATATTTACATACATCTACCTATTTATCAGCCCTTTCTTTGGGTGTAGATAGTGTCTTTCTTCATATGTCCTTTATAGTTAATTTGGATATTTATAATTGGGTATTTATAACAGTCAAAATAACTTATTCACTCAAAAATATTCTTAAAACAATATTGCTGTTACTATATACAATATACAATACAATTGGTTCTGCTCATTTTGTTCTTCCTTATTTTGTACAAGTTTTTCCATGTTTTTCTATCATCATTGATGTCATCATTTCCATCACCACTACACAACACTATTTGTTCAGTTATTTTCCAATTGTTGGGTACTCCTGCAATTTCCAGGTTTTGCCACTCTCAAAGAGAGATGATATAAATATTTTAGAATACATACATTCTTTTCCTTTCTTCCTAATCATCTTTGGAAGTAGATCTACTAGTCTCCACTAAGAGTGAGTAACTGGGGCCCAAAGGAGCTGGTGAAGTTTAGTGAGACCAAAGGCCCAAGACTAGATCCTTCAGAGTAGATATTTTACTCTTGGGGCAAATAGGATGTAAATTCTCAGAACAAGAAATTACTTGTAAGGATGAAGTGAGTCATACAGGTGTAGAGATGCCAGTTGACTTCTCCAGGCAGAAATGCTAAATAAATACAAATCCCTCTCGATGAAAACAAAATATCTGGTGCACAATCTGGATGGAAGCCAAGAGAAGAGTTGTAGGACCTGTATGAGATAATAAGTACAAAGTGCTTTGCAAACTTTAAAGCCTTATATAAATGCTAGATGGTGGTGGTGGTGGTGGTGGTGGTGGTGGTGATGATGATGGTGATGACAACAATGATGATGATGATTATGATGATATGACTGATTTAGAGGCAAGGAAACCTAATATTGTCAAATTCTAATAATAAGAACCAACCTAGCTAGAAATTGCCTATTGACAAGATATAGAAAAGTAACAAGACAACAAACTGAAAGGATATTAACCTGTCAGGAGATGTTCAGTGGTCTATATAATCTGTCATATCATCTATCCATCTATTTATCCATCCATCCACCCATCTATCTATATAGATTGGATCTTCCCATCTTTCCCATGTAGGAAATATGAGGACTAATTCATGTGGCCAACTTCACCACTGGTCAGCATAGAAGCTTTGTCCTGCTCTGTCTCTGACTGGGCTACATCAAGTCTCCTTCGGCAACTAAATGACTTCTAGAAAATCACCAAATTAATGCTGAAATTAGTGAGAACCCATGATCCTCATAGTGCAACATACCTCAGAAACAGTCTCTTTCTACCTGATAGCTGGGATTATAGGCATGTACCCTCACCCATAATTCTCTTATACCTTTTCAGCTTCACTTCTTCAGGAAATGAAAATTCATATTCCTTCAAAATCTGCAAGATCATCAGTCAGCAAAGATTCAACCACATTTACAAGGATTCCCTTACACTAAAACAGGAAAATGGCTTTGAGCCTTATGCAAAGACTTAAAAAGAGAAGAATCACCATTTAACATTCACATAATTCAAAAATCCAATTCAGCAAAACACTCCTTTCCCAAACATTCCAGTTAATTAAGGTATTGGGGAAGGGGAAAGATTGAGTTTTAGGGCTGAATTGTTTTATTCATTTCTATTTTGGTTTTTAGTCTCCTAAGCCAATAGTGCAGCAATATTGTACTCTAAAACACAGTAAAATTGATACTGGATTATGATCATCCAGTTAAGGTATATGTGTGAGAAACAAGCAATCAAACAATAAGAAATTATTTTCAGCTCTTAGCACAGTGCTTGGCACATAGCAGATACTTTTAACAATGTTTATTGAATTGAAGCATTCAGTACCACAAAAATAACTGAAAGATAAATTAGTTAGGGAAGAGAGGAGGGAATGTAGCTACTTCAGTAAACTCATGTTTCTGTTTCTATGGATTTTATGCAACAACTTTTTTTTTTAATTCAACTTGGCTTCCCCCTAATAACTAACACATTTTTAGACTTCTTATTTCTATCAGTTGCTACACTCCCTGGAAACACCAACAAATTTTAACACTGGCCAATGTAAAATATAATCTTGACAGTAAATCTGTTAAGGGTAAAGGAAGATTATCCATATCATTGTCTATTCCATACCCACTCAAATATTCAAATGAATTTCTAATCTTCTTTGTATGACTATCCCTTCAAATAACATTGATTGCTACACATTCTTGCTTGATCATCCTGCACAAATTTTGTCCATATACTTCTAAAAATTTGCTGCAGACTCTAGTCAATGTATTGAGGCCTTCCTTATCATCTCTTGATATTTTGAGTCGGACAATAAAAAACATATGCTATTAATTAGTCCCTTCCCATTCACTCTTGCTATGACCAGTTCATTTTTTAAGTCATATATTTATTAGATGGCTTTCTTTACAATGAGAATTTTTTAAAACTTCATATTTTTCATCATGTTCACATCCATTATATATTCCAGAAGCTATAATGTTCCACAACATCAATCATATAAATTATGGGTTTAATGGAACAAATAAGTGAGCCAATGTGTATACAACATCTTCCTACTGCAATTTTTAAATTTTTCCCCCATTCTTTTTTGGCACCGTTCACAATTTCTCTCTTCTCTTCCCTTCCCCATGTGGCCACCATACTCATGTCAACCCCCTTGTTGAATAAGATTTCAAAGAAACCTCCCTCCTTAGGAATTGCCTTTAAGCTTTTCTCTCCCCAAGTTTAGACTTTTTCTCTCCCCAACCCAAACATCTTACACTCTGATTTACACATTTCTGTCTCATGGAATCTGATGCTATTAGATATTAATAGCTTACTCTATTGAGCCATGTAGGAAGTATCTGGATTTTAAAAAGGGAGTTCATATCAGAACATCAGTGGAATGGAGGATTCTGGGAAGATGGCAGTATAGGTCAAAAAATTCCAAGCTCTCCAGATTTCTCCCACAAACAAAACAAAATTGTGCCTCAGGGCAAGCATAGACTAGTGAAAAACAAGTAAGATTGCAATAAAACAGGGGTTTTTCTAGGACTGAAAGAAAGACCCCAAGACAGGGGTCTTGGGACTCTGATAAAATGGACTCTAATAAAAGACTGCAGGTCCTGAACTACTGTATATCAACAATCAAAAGAACTATATAATGGTCAAAATATTATATTCAGTAAAATTAAGTATAATGTTGAATGGGAAAAAATGAACATTCAATGAACTGTCAGATTTTTAGGATTTGCTTCAAACAACCTGAATTCCATTAAAAACGTAATATATAAGAGCCAACATTTATTATTAAATTAATTTTTTTATTATTTTTTAATTTCAAGGGTCCCAATAAGGACAAACTGTTTTATACATGGAAATGTAAACATATGTCTTAGATTGTCATTAGCAATTGGGTAGTCTAAAAGAAAGACTGCAGTAGAGTTGAGTATGATATGACTAAAAAGCAAAACCACATAGAAAAGGGAAAAACAGTAATTATGCTGTATGAATGGGGTACAAGAACAAGAAGCGACACAGAGGAATTGATGGGAGAAGGAGCTGATGGTTCTGAAATCCTTTTCACGCCCAGAATGAGTTAAAAAAGAAACAGTAACTATACATACAGCAGGCACAACCCCTCCAAAATCTACAAAGAAATGAGAGGAAAAAATATAGTAAGTTGTGGTACATAATGCCACAAGCAGGCAAAAGAAAATAAAATGAAAAAAGTACTAGCTCTTTATTTGAACCTCAGAAGACCTGTTTGTAAATCCCACTTCCGAGACTTAATAGTCATATGAGCTTATTAATTAAATAAATCACAACCTCTCTGAGCCTTAATTTCCTCATCTGTAATTTTAAGAGATTGGATTGGATGCCCTCAGAGATGTCTTCAAGGTCTAAATCAATGATGCTATATTCTTGGTGCTTCAGGACAAAGTAAGAGAAGACTAAATTACGGTCCTTTGCTGAAGCAAATTGAATGCAGGCTCTTAGAATTTGGCTATTTTTGAAATGAGAGTTGTTCAGTTCCTTTTATCTATTTTAATACTTACAGTTGGGACAATGGTCTCTCCAAATGAGTGATTACATGATAACTCAGAATCTACACCAGGGAAAGGAAAAAGAGAAAACCCAAGCACAAGACAGGCACATCCAAATGAGATTTATTCAAGGACATTCTGGACCAAGAAGCAGGATGAAGTAATATATGGAGAGCCAGTTTTACGTCCAGAAATTTCAATGCTCAAACCCTACCTCTGTCACATGTTAGCTAAATGACTTTGGGCAAATCACTTAACCTATCAACTCTCTAGGAAACTCTCCAAGACTGTAAATTGCAAAAAATAAAAATAAAAATAAAAAATTCTACTTTCATTAGTACAGGGACTTTTCTCAGTAGACCAAGGAAATCAGAGATCCAGTATCTACTGCTCTAGACTGTTAACAGAGGCCTCAGAAAGTAGAGAGAGAGAAGGGATATTATGATCCTCCTAATCTACTTCCAGACCTAGGTAGGAACCATGCTACGGCAACTCTCAAAATAACTTTGCTGGTCTCTATTTTTATACAAGAATATTTTATTTTTCTCTTGCCTAAAAAGTATTTTACTCTTGGTAGAAATTACAAGTTGACATTCATTCATATATGGATATAAATAACTGGGATCAGATCTAGGTGTTGAGATAGAAGGTTCAAAGTAGAAGAATAGTAGAGCTGGGTGTCTGAAGGGGAGAGAAAAATCATCTTGAATATAAGAAAGGAGCTTTAAGGTGCTAAAGACAAAGTCTTATAAAGGCCATAATTTTGCTTGTTTTACTTGGAAAGGAGAAACAAGTTTCTCTTTGATGTATTTCTAAAAGTAAATTCATTTTGTATTTGTAAATTATAGATCCTCATATGGCTAAAAGATATCCAAGGTTGAGTGCAGAGTCTTGCACATAGTAGTTTTCTTAAGATGTTTCTTGATCTATTGGAAGAAGAGGGACAACAAAAATGTAAAGGGTTTTTTCTTCTCCAGCTTCAAAAGATTACAGAGGTGTGTACTTCTCTAGCCATGAAAACGGAATAGCTGAAAATAAAACTGTTGACAGCCACATTATGCCCCTCTGTTTGTCAGGACATACCTTCCTTAGCAAATATAATCATATGGTCTGCCAAGCAAGAGTGGCAATCATTCACCAATGTCATTGGTTCCGGAAAGATGATGAGAAAAGTAGAAACAAATGGGATAGATGATGTAGGTGGGATATTAGCTTAAGTGATAGTGACAGAGCATCATGAGATGAAGCAAATTGTAAAATGCCATGGTACAACATATAGAGGACCCAGAACTTTATCCTGAAGGTACTTTGCCCCTTTCCTTGGGAGATCTCCAAGTGACTAAACAACTAAGAGCTATTATTAATAATAAAGATACTAGCAAAGACAGGATAAATTCCTTGAAATCTACCACTAGTCTTTGGAGGATTTGAGCAGCAAAAGTCACAAGACTGAAGACCCTTAAGGATGGTGCTTCATTTCCTTGTCATAAAACTCCTGACCAAACCCTAGATAGAATTTCTCTTCTGAGAACAGATGTAAAATAATAAACAAGTCTCCAAGGCTAAATTCAGGATATAAATCTCCTCAGAACTACTAGTTTCAAATAAATTTGTTAATCAAATTCATGAGTCTTTAGGCTGAATTTCCACAGAAAAAGATATGCAGAAGAACCAAAAAGGTATAGCTGATTGCTTCCCTTAGATAAAAGGAGACATAATAAATTTACTGCATTCCAAATATTTCGTTTTGCCTTTTGGAGTGGTTGCAGCATTACATATCTCAACTAAACATACTTATTCCTTTCACCAAACCTGTCATCCAGAGAGAAATGATGATTTGTAACCCACCTGCCAGCCAAGTCAATTGAAAGAAAGTTTTATTTTAAGTGGTTCACAAACTGTCTTTAAAAATTCATGTATCTTTGTGGATTCATTGTGCAAAAGGCTTAAACTGCAATGAAAATTCACAACTCTAAAAAAAAAATATGAGAAAAAAATTAATGTCCTTTGGAATAGGGTTTTAAGATCTGAAACTTTCTCCCTCCTCTTCATTCTCATCAAGGACTGGATCATTTTTCTTTGTTTTGCAGCATGTATTCATGGATGCGTAAACTTGTTTACTAAATCTAGATACCATATTTCCTTCCACTGTTAATGTCTTCTATGTTGATTTATCTTCTTATGTTCATGGTCCCTGAGTTTTCTTCTTATTGAGATTTGATAATTTCAGCCTTTTTCCTCTCCAATTATCCCATTTCTGACTCTGTCCCCTATGATAGTGGTTTTTTGGGGAGACAGATCTCAAAGCATCTCAGGCTCCTCTCATACTGAGCAATTCATAGTTCACTAGCCTTGTTCGCTGTCCCTGTCCCAGTCCCTGTCCCACCCCCTCTCCCACTAGTGAACTCCTTAGTTCTCCAGTCTGGCACTACCAGATTTAAGACCTGCTACATTGGTTCTACAGAGTTGTCTAGCCCACCATTAGCAGTTAAGACCTTTGCAGCACTCATATCATATAATTACAGCTCCCCAGCAGGCATTTTCTCCAGGAATAAGAGAGCAGATCAGATAACTCCACTTTTTATCCATTTCCTTTCCTGGTTTCACCTCTCTGGAACAATATACCTTTGTGCAAAGAAACTCTTGGTATCCACTCCCTACTCCTTCTCCTGATTTCTTGCCTCCTTCTTTTGTTTGTTATCTTCCTCTTTAGAACCTCATTGATGGCAGGGACCATTTTTCTTTTTATTAATTGTATATTCCGCACTTAGCACAGCATCTGGAACATCATGGGTGCTTAATAAATATTTATTGGATTGGATTAGATCAAGAAAGAGACAATAGAGAATGGAAAAATGAGATATAGGTTGACCTAGAATGAACAGACAGGTTTCTACATTTCTGCAGCTTGTGTCTGGAACAACATATTGAGCAATCCAACATTTGTCAAATCTAAAAATAACTACCAATAACCATTAATTTGAGAATAAATAATACTGCAAAAAGCAAGCTAGAAAACTGCTAGTCATTTTTAAGTTCTAAGTAAAAAGCAGGTGTGCTTTCACAACTGCTTCTGATGGGGTTTCAGACAAGAAAGACATGTTTGGACCATGAACCACTGGTTAAGATGATGGCTAAGAACAGGACTGTAATTTCCATAATTACTTTGTAATTATCCTAGCTTAGGCTTAAAAAGTAGAAATAGAATCTTGATGAGGAATAGAATTCCTATAACTAGGAGTGTGTGTGTGTGTGTGTAGGGGATATGTTACCTGGAATCTTGCAAAGCTGAACAAAGAAGCTTTAAATTAAAAATAAAGAGGAGAAAATATCCTATAGAATTAGTCAATTCATCCACCATAAACAATACCATGCTCTATTATAGGAAGAAGAAAATCGCTAGAGAAGACCAATAATGTACAGGAGTTCTCATCAAAAAGAGATGTAGTAATAAAAACCAATTCATGCCCAAGTGTACAGAGTGTTCGGTTCAGCAGGGATTTTTAAGCACCTTCTCTCAGCCAGCAGGCTGTCACTAGGAGTAGAAAAGTCAAAATAAAACTGTCCCTCTTTTATAGAAGCTAACATTCTACTAAGCAAGAAATAGCTTAGACAGCCAAGTAAGTATGAAATATATTTATATACAAATCAGCAACAACTAGGGGAATTGGGAAAGTCCCTTTCTGGGAGGTATCATTGGAGTTGAGTCTTGAGAGGAAAAGGGATTCCAAGAAGCAGGGAAGAAGAGGCAAAGGATTGCAGGCACAGAAGTGTAGTTTAGGCAGAAGTACAGAAAGAAATGTAATGTTATTTATCTGCACAGCAAATGTGCCAGTTTTGCTGAAATACACAGTATATGAGGGGAAAAAATACATAATCAGTCTAGAAAGAAAGGTTGTACAATCTGAAAACTGATTTAAAACTATGCCCAAAGAGCTATAAAACTCTATATTCTTTCACCCAGCAGTGCCACTTTTATATTTGTATCCTAAAGAGATCATAAAAAGGGAAAAGAATATACATACACACACACACACACACACACACACACACACACACACACACACATACACATTATGGCAGATCTTTGTGGTGGCAAAGAATTGGAAATCGAGGGGATGCCCATCATTTGATGAATGGTTGAACAAATTGTGGTCTATGAATGTAATGGAATACTACTGTTCTATAAGAAAAGACAAGAAGGCAGATTTCAGAAAAGCCTGGAAAAAACTTACATGAACTGATACTGAGTAAAGTAAGCAGAACCAGAAGAACATTGTACATAGTCACAGCAACATTGTGTAAATGATTAATTATGATAGACTTACCTATCTTTCAGGCACTTTCAGCAGTACACTAATTGAAGCCAATTTCTAGAGTCATGATGGAAAATGCTATCCACATCCAGAGGAAGAACTACGGATCTGAATGCAGATTGAAGCATACCATTTTCACTTTTTTGGTCATGTTTTCTTTCCCATGGTTTTCCCCTTTTGTTCAGATTCCTCTTTCACAATATAATTAATGCAGAAATATGTTTAATATGATTATACATATATAATCTATATCAAATTGATTGCCATCTTGGGGATGTGAAGGAGTAAGGAGGGAAAGAGAAAAAAAGGAAATCAAAATCTTATAAAATTAAATGTTGAAAGCTATTTTTGCATGTAATTTAAAAAAAATAGAATATATTAAGTGGGAGAAGAGGAAGAAAAATTGTAGTCATATTGTAATGGCTCTTATAGACAAATAGAGGAGTTAGGGGTTGAAGGAAGGGCAGTGAAAAAACAAACCAAGCACGTGTTAGGTGCCAGTCACTGTGCTAAGCACTTTTACAACCTCACAGCAATCATGTGAAGTAGATACTACTGTTTCTTCTATTTTATAGTTAAGGAATATATATATATATATATATATATATATATATATGACAGACAAAAGTTAAGTGAGACTTGTTTAGGTCAGAAAGATAATATTTAAGATTGGATTTGAACTTGGACCTTTCTAATTTCAGTCCTAGCACTCTATCCATTGAACTACCTACAATCCTAGTTTGGATTTTATCGTAGAGAGACAAGAGATCTACTAAAAAAAACCCTTCTGCTAAATAAGATTAAGAAAAGTTGCTAAGATATAATATATACCTAGAATGACTATAGAAAGAGCTATCTTATTCGGAAGTAACAGGTTATATAAAAGGTAAGTCAAAGTATATAAAAGGTATATAAAGAAAATATACTCTATGTTTCTAGAAATCTTAATCAAGAAAGCTTTATAGAAAATAACTGATTGATGATGAACAGAGGGAGAGAAAGAAGAAAAGCAGACTATTCTGCAGACATTAGACCAAAAGAAAGAAAGAAAAATGAATTGGGGAAACAAACCAGAAGTTATCCAAGAATTTAGGATAGACATTAATAATCCAGGGTATATTCGGGGACAAACAAAGATGGTGTCTGTAGCCCAACACACTGAGCCTTGGGTTCAATCTTGATAACCACCCTCCTTTTACCCCCAGATCACTTTCTCTTTGGCTTATATTTTCTTCCTCCACCCCATCCAGAATTGTTCTGGGAAATCTCAGCATATACTTGGAATATAGCTCAAGCCCATGTCTCCTCAGAGACAAATGAAGGGTTTCCAAGGTCTTTGTAAAAGCACTTAAGGCCCAGAGAGGATTTGTCTAATTCACAAAATAAATCAATAATGGAGCCAGGATTACATCCCAGGTATCCTGACTCTCAGCCTCTCAATCTGTCACAATTTCCCTGGTCTTTTAAGTTTTGTTTCTGTTGGGAGAATTAGGGGGTGGAAAGGAAAGGAAGAGAGGCAGAAGATCACTTTTTTTTGTTTTGCAAAGTTGTTCTGTGGTTAATGTAGGGTTTTAGCTTGTGCTATGTAGATAATTAACTCCATCTTTCTCCTTACATTGGGTCTATAGAACAGGCCATCCTCTCTCTTATTCTGTGGAGATTTCGTGCCCAATATTCCAATGAATACAAAGGAAGATTCTTGTATAGGATTGATTGCAAGTCATTAATCCCATTTTATAGAGTAAAAATACCAATGAAAGAAAATAAAGCATCACTTTTAATTAACAAAAGCAATTACCAGTAATTAAAAAGCTCTCACATTTGTCAAAGACAGACATTTCACCTTAATTGCTAGGTGTGTTAAATAGGCAATTAAAAACAAATTTAAAAAGGGACTGTAGATAACAATGGGGCCTGCAAGTCCTTCTGTCTCAGAGAGATTAAGAAGGAAATGGAAGCTGGGACAGTTCTACTTCAAAACATCGTAAAAAAAAAAAATTCTCAACTTCTGTTTCGATCATAACTAGGCAAATAATAACAGCAATTCTATCAGAAATGTCCATAGAAAGAGTTTATTATTAATACAATTGAAATATTGACAAACAAAAATATGGAATGATCTCACAGCAATCAGTTAATAAAATTTTATTAAGTGAGCTCTGTCCAAAGGACTTTAAGGGTCATAGAAATAGGTGACAAAATTCTTATCTTTAGGGAGCTTAATTCTATCTAAGAAAACTGTATAGATATGAAATGATAATATAAAATAGTATATTATGAAATGAATGATCAAGCAAGAAAGTATCACACATTTAAATGCCTACTATGTGTCAAAGTCTCTGCTAAGTTCTAAGGGAAAAGAATAAATCAAAAACATAGTCCCTACCCTCAAATAAGTCACAGATAGGTATAAAAATGGTGTATGGAATACAGGAGGAAGTTATCAGGAAAGGCTTTATAAAAAACATAGGCATTGAAAAATGGATAGAATTTAGAAACAGAAAAATCTCTATCCTGGTTTGTTCCAGCTACTGCCTACTATAATTCTGACTATAAGCCCTCAAAATTATATTAGTGTGACTGGAGAAGAGTGAGAAAAATAACTTAGACATTGGCTACAGCTTTTTTGGTCACTTGAACTGCGACATATCTAATATATAGGCCAGCTTGTATTCCAAGCCTTACCCAGTATGATAAGCATTGATGGGAATATCAAATCCTAACAGGTGTCCCTCAAAGCTATAGCAGGGATGTATCCTTTTCTTAGCTTATCTTTCTCCATCATATATGTAATTAAATATTTATCTCCACTAAATCTCCTGTCTTTGGAGATCCTAATTTTTTCCCTCTCTTTACTATATACTTGCAAGATAGTTTCATTTTCTCTCCCTCTTGATTCTCTCAATTCCAGTCAATATTTAGTCTGAATAATTTCCTATTCTATGACTTTAAGATTCAACACTTTGGTAAAAGTGATATATCCAGTCAGGCAGTAAGCATTACTTATCTGTACATATAATGTCGTTTATATTGATTTAAAATTCAGTTCTTCTGCAAAAATAAATTCTCATATAATTAATTTATGCTATTCATTTATTATCTGGGACATATTTCCCTTACCATTCCTAACAGGATTTTAAGTTCTATCTTTCTACTTGTTTATACATTCCAGTGCTTAGCATACTGTCTAGATATAAGTGTTTAATAAATGCTTGCTGACTTGATTTGACAATAGCAAAAAAAATTATATTAGAGTTCTACTTCTAACAAAACTCTTCTTCCCTATATCGCTGAGTGTATCTTGTACCAGATAATATTAACTCTTTTAGGTTCTTGCATTTAGCAAAATGTCTAGGATTTAATTGTGTTTGGAGAAGAGCATAATACCATGGTGGGGGGAAGAATTTCAGAACCAAAAGGGATTTCAAGAATGCTTAAGCCAGGGGTGACCTAAAGAAATCCTCACAGGTTTGTTGTTAGTGTTGATAAACATGACGATATGACAACAATATAGCATTTGTGAAAGACATTAGTGTGATCTCCATTCCTAGAATGCTTTCTTTCTTCACCTTCCTCTCTTCACAGAATCACAGAATTTGAGAATTCACAGTGACTTTAGGAGTCATATAATAGTACCCACACACACAAAGAATACCCATTATAATATAGCTGACCCATGCCACCTAATCTTAACTTGAAGACCTCCAAGGAAGGGTGCCTATCACTTTTCCATCTACTTTCACTTCTGAATAGAATGACTGTTAAGAAGTTCTTCCTGGCACAGTCCTAAATTTGCCTGTTTGCAACTTTTATCCATTGCTCCTGATTCTATCCACTGGTGCCATAAATTCAATTCCTTCTCTGTATAACAATACTTCAAAAACTTAAAGACGGTTATGAAGCTCCTCCTAAGTCTTTTCTTCAGGATATACAGTCTTCAACTAGTCTTTATATGACATAGACTCAAGAATCTTCACCATTTCGATTTCCAAATTCCAATGAACACTATCCAGCTTGTGTATCCTTCTTAAACTACAATGCTCAAAACTGAACATAATACTTCAGCTGAGGTCTGATAAGGACAAAATGCAATAAGACCATCATTGCCTTATTCCTGTAAACTATGACCCTCTTAAAGCAGTCCAAGATTACCTAAGCATTTTTGGCTGCCACATTACTCTGATGGCTTATAGTTCATTATTATCTCCATGATCCTTTTCAGAAAAATCTATTTCTTAGCCATATGTCCTCTATCATATACTTGTGAAATTGACTTTTTAATGCCAAAGTACAAGAGTTTACATTTATCTCTACTGACTTTTATCTTATTAGGTTTAGTCCAGTATTTGAACCTGTCAAAATCCCTATTGTGTTAGCTATCCATTCAAGTTTTGTATCAGCTGAAAACTTAATGATCATATCACTAATATCTTTATCCAAGTAACTTATAAAAATATTATACAGTGCAAAGTCAAAGAAAGATCCCTGGAGTACTTTATTGGAGATCCAGGCACAATGAGTTGAACTGTTAAAAGTTTCTTGGGGCAGCTAAAGGGAGCAGTAGATTATTGTCTAATTCAAATCTTTCAATCTTCTACACATGAATAATATAAAATACTTTATCAGAAACTTTGCTAAAGTCAAAGGAAGTTATATCCATAGAATTCCCTTTACCTATTCATTTAGTAATCCTGTCAAAAAAGGAAATTAGTCTAGTAACCAGTTCTTGATGACCTCATGATAGCTCTGGGTAATCATCATTTCCTTTTCTAGATGTTTTGCAACCATATATTTAATGATTTCTTTTATAATTTCCAGTAACAAATCAAATTCATTGCTCTATAGTTCATAGACTCTGCACTCTTCATTATTTTTTTTTGGATAATTAAAATCACATTTACCTTTCTTTTTTTGCCCTTCTTGTGAAACATCTTCCATTTTCCTTAATCTTTCTCAGATCACCAATAGTGACCTAAAAAAACATGCAGACCATTTATTTTAAAACCCAGAAATATATTTTTATTTGTGCTCAGTAACATGAAGTATTCAAAGTACAAAATCTCCTTATTTATCTTGTATATCAAATTTGTGTTCTAAATCATTTCCAGTGTAAAGATCATTCTCTTTTACACAGAAATTAGAAACAAAATTAAAATTGAGCAGCTCTGTTATCAGTTATCAGGTTATCTGCTCCAGAGATCCTTTTCCATCTTTGATTCTCCTTTTTCACCTAATTTAGAAAAAAAAAATTTACATAAACCTCTTTTTTGTTGCTTTTGTCCTTGCTTTCTTCTTCAGCTCATTCTAAGGGTTAGTATTCCTAATTTTTTTGGCCAAATTGACGCATTTTTGTATTGATTTTCTGCTGCTTAAACCTGCTTCCATCTTTTATACATTCCATTTTACAATCTAATTTGGCCAGTGAGTTCCCTGTGTATCCACATCAGTCTCTTCAAACAAATTTCATTTTTCTTCCTCAATGCAATTGTTTCCCTTTGTATCTTCAGAATTTCATTTCTGAAAATATATTATCCCTCTTGGGTTGACTTCTGAAACATTTTAACTCATGAAATCCTATAATCTTTCCTCTGGATTCTAAAATCTGCTTTCATAAAATTTGGGACACGTTAGACTCTGCCTATTTTTTCTCTCTTTTTATATCAAAAACTCCAGAATGAAATGGTCGCAGTGACCCCTGAGGGTCACTATTTCTTTCCCAGCAAAGTTCCTCTCCATTATTGAGAATCAAACAAGTCTAATTGTGAAGAGAGTAATCAAAATCCCTCACAGTACAGCGGTTTTAGGAATTTCATTACCCAGTGCTACTTCAGTATGTCTAACTATGGCAGGTATGACCATGTCCTCTGATCATCCATTTTTATCATGAATTAGAAATGAAGCCAAAGGCAATATTGTGTTCTGTGGAAATTGACTGATGGAATTGATGGAATAGTGACTCAGAAAATAATTTCCCTCCAGTATTTGGGGGATGTAGAATAATAATTCTTCTCTTGTTAGTAATTTCGATTAAATTTGAGGCCTTTCACTGCTTATAAAATCTTGATGGTACAAAGTAATCTGAGTTGGCAGCTCAATATTTACATAATGAAAAAGATTATGTATCCTTAATCTTTTTCTGCCTTCCTACACCAACCATTTTAAGCAATAGTATATGCCATTACAGATAACGCTGCTACTGGGCCACCAAAAGCAAATTAATAAAGCTTTCTGAATGGAGGTATTTAGTTTATATAGGGCTTAAATTGTGCACTGCATGTTCTCCATTTTTCTAGTCTCTCCCTCCCCAATCCATGCTTGACATAGGAAACAAAATAATCTTGTTAAAGCACATGGTCAACCAGGTCCCTCCCCTACTCAAGGAGGTTCAGGATAAAGTGCAAACTCTTTAGTTTGCTATTTAAAGCTCTTTACTTATTTTTAAATTATTCCTCTTCATGTATTCTACATTCCCCAAAAAAATAATCTATATATTGCCCCTCAAATGCAATACTCTATCTCCAACCTCCATTACAAAATCTACTCCTCCTGACTGGAATGCAATTCTTCCTCTCCTTTACCTCCTAAAATAGGTAACTTCCATCTAGATTATCTCAAGTACCACTTCCTACAAAAAGCCTTACCTGATATTGCCAAGAGTTAGACTTCTCTTCTTCCTCAAAAGATCTTGTGCATCTTTCTCTGACTCTAAATCTCCCAGGGAAATGTAAGGCCCTAAGGAGCAAAAACCTGCTTTTCATTTTTGCCATTAGAACATAGCAACAAACATAGTGCCCTGAATACATTAGGCATTTAACAGGAAAGTTTTAATTGACTTGTATTATTAGAAAATGGCATTTAGAAGAAGAATTCAGGCAGATTCCCAGGCAAGTGCTTTTTCCACTATTCCATGCTAATACAAAGTTGTAGGGACTAAAGTTCTTCTCTAGGTAAAATTAAATCTAGAACATCAAAACCACGATAACTCTATGACCACAATGAATCTCTAGTCTTTCAGTTCACTGATCAGAGAATTAGGTTTGGTTTTATACCACTGTGATTATACCTTTACCTCCCAAAATATTTGATTAAATGGAGGCAAGAAACATCACCCCACAGCAAACACTGATTGACTTTGAAACCAAAAGAGTCCTAAAATGTTAGAGAGAAATAGAACTTCAGACAATATATCTAGAAGATATCTACAATGCTTAAGGTTGGTTTTTTATTCAACTTCTCTAGAGAAGATAAAATGTGGATCTTCCATTATCCTATTTTTACCATAATCAGCTCAAAACTGACTATGAAGCAATTTACTAAGCATTACTTTACAATGAGCCATCTAATTAGGTGCTTAATTACTGTGAAACTTTACCCAACCTGAACTCTCCATTAAATAAATGTTTTTTTTTTCTTCTTTCGGTATTTGAGAAAGACAACATCAGATAATAAAAGATCTGTTAGATTAGTCTGGCTATCAAGAGTTAGTTGAAAAATTCCTATTTGAAGGTGAGCATTGAGTGACTGATAAAATGGCCCCATGTTTACAAGTCCCTGTCAGTTTTAATTGACTCTGACATGCAATAGTCTACCTCATTACATCTGTCTATCATCTGTTACAGTATGGTCCATAATACCATATTTCCTTTTCAAACCACAATTGGCTTTTTTTGACTAGAACACTGCTATCTATTCCAGCTAGAAGTCTCCCTAAAAGTCCAGACTGCCTGCTCTCAAACTGTTACCCTGCCAGTCCAACCTAGAATTTCCTCCAGTACAGATTGACCTCAGAAGGCTCTATGATGCTACTGGTTAAAAAAAAAATTCACTGATCCTTGATCTAACCTCTTTTCTCCATTTAACTTTAGTGCAGACTCCTGCACTTTATAAAGGGCAAACAATTCTAATTCAACATGAAGAAAACTTCCCCAGGTCCTAGAAATTCTCTAAAGAAAAGAAATGACCAAAGAAAACTTCAGAAAATTGGTTAATGTTTTAAAAATATTTTTAACAACAGCCCATACATTTTCTCAGTTTAAGTTTCTTTTTTCTACTAACTAAAACCTCCAATTCATCAGAGTGCCCCAAATCCCAAGATTTCAAAGTACTTCATTATGCTCTAAACCTAGATAGAAAACCAATTCTTTTTTCATAAAACAGACATTCTCCCCTCAATTCTCAGGACTGGAACTTCAATCCTTAGAAGCTAAAGCTAGAAAGAATATATTCTTACCCTTTCCAATAGTAGGACTAACCTTTAAACACTTCTACCAACATATTAAAGACTATTCCAACATGGAATTCTAATCTCAGAGTTTGTGTTTAAAAGAGTTTGGTGTCAAGGACTTCTAATAGACCAATGACTTTGTTTTATATCCAATTTCTAAGAAACAAAAACTTTGAACAAATCATTTTAAAATCAGAACAGAGATATATCTCTAATTTTCTAATAGTAGTAACTTGCAACACCAGAACACTTTTAAATTTTACAAAATAATCCTAAACCAAGCCAACATTTCATTTTATTTGAGTACCTGATGTGCAACAATTTTTATCAATGAAATTATATGGCAAATTAGATTTGAGGAATAGTTCCCCTTTTTGTGCCTCCTCACTACAAAAAAGAGGTGACTCGAAGTTCTTAATGATTAAGCTCAAACTCTGATAGTTCTACCAAACTGAAAAGGCCTTTGGTGCTACTGAGAACTATCCCCCAAAAGACAACCAAACTTATTTAAGAGAGGTTCCATGCCCCAGTCCTAACAAATAAAAAGCAAGTTTGGCCATGACGATCCATAACATAATCTACACAAAAGTAGGGAATACATCAAAATGGTGAAATCAAAAATATTTTTAATTAGTATTTTCAAAAGAAACCTATTTACTATTTTTAAAAATAATAATATTCTCCAGGTGAACACTTTCATGAAGCTATGAACCCTTTGAGCAAGTAAAATATCATCATCTAATCTATCTTTCATATAAATGCAGATACTCATTTATAGTATACCTATTCATAGTTCATTCATCTAACAACCCCACCTATCTTAAAAGAGGCTAAAAACTGAATAGGTAGGAATGGTTGAAGGGAAAAGACTTCAATTATGGAAAAATGAGTGGACAAAATGATAGCTTTAGAGTCAAGAAGACCTGAGTTCAAGTCTTATCTCTAATACTTAATAGATATATGACCACAAGCTAGTCACTCTACCTCTCTGACCCTGTTTTTCCCTCTGTAAAATGAGAGGGTTGAGTTAGGTGATCTCTAAATTCCTTCCTAATCTAAATCAATGGTTCTAGAAATGTCTCCTATGTTTAGGGTATTTTAAAAAGGAAAAAGAACATAGGTCAAAAATTTAGAACTAATCCAACACAAAAATCATAAAATAATATTACAAATGGGGAAACTGAGGCACAGATAAGTGAAAGAATGTCCCCATGGTAACATAGTCAGAGACTGACAGAAAAAAAAATTGAATCCAGATCCTGTCTCCAAATATAGCATTCGTCCTTGTTGTCATTTAAATGAAGACAAAGATAAAGTGGTAGAGCAGCCAGAATGTGCATTACTGAAGCCCAAAGGAAAAGGAATGAGTCATTTGTGTCAAGTCTAGAAAAAGTTCAAGGAAGGTAGGAATTGAAAAAAGGCCTTTTGATTTGGCTTTAAGAGATTGCTGATCTTCCATATAATACATTTAGGAAAGCAAGGAAGCATAAAATAATTTTAGAAAGTTTACCATTCAAAATGATTTAAAATTTTTTCAGTGTTGATACTAAAGCGTTAAAACTCAGTTTATCAGGAAGATTCCATATTGTGGAACTGATTTCTTGATGATGATGGATAAAGAATTAACATACTAATCTTCACTTTAATCAAGAATCATTTGTCATCATGATACTAAGTGGAAAGAAGAAACAAGGAGCCATCTTCTGGTCCCATTTTCTATGGAAGCATGACCCATTATTATTTTTGTCTACCACTAAGTCACACCATTCTATTTGAGAATGTGTTATAGGGCAAATATATAGCTATGTAAATATATATCCATGCACACATATATATGAATGAAGAAACTCCATCTCTTAATTGTTGCTTGAGTGGTTTTTAGTCATGTCCAAGTCTTTGTGACCCATTTGGGATTTTCTTGGCAGAGGTACTAAAATAGTTTGCCATTTCTTGTTTCAGGTCATTTGATATATAAGGAAACTGAGATAAACAGGGTTAAGTAGTTCATCCAAGGTCACATAGATGATAAATGTCTAAGGCCAGATTTGAACTTCAAGCCTGTAGCACCACCTACCATCAGCTTCTTCTCTCAATATAAATTAGCAATTAAGCCCAAGAGACTTAATTAGGGTTTGCGGTTATTAAAGGCCAGAGGCAGTCTCCTAGTTCAACTATTTACCACCTGTTTGACCAGCTCAAGAATTTAACCTTGATGAGTCTTAGTTTCCTCAACCACAGAATAAAAAAGTTGAATTAGATATTTTCCAAGATTACTTCCCAACCCTATAACTAGAACCCAAGGCTTTCTGATACTTAAACCACCTATCTACCATGCTATGCTGCTTCAGATAGATGTACATATATGTAATATAATATAAATACATGTAAAGTGGAACACTAACTGTATGACCCTAAGCAAGTCATTACTTCAGAAACCTCATCTGTAAAATAATAATAGCAGTATTTCCTCCCAAGGTTGTTGTAAGGATCAAATGAGAAAATATTTGTAAAGCACTTAGCACA